>NC_142930.1:160535066-160580066 GCF_046866305.1 Octopus bimaculoides | reverse complement strand
TAGTGTTAGATGATCGCTGACTTTAAGTGAACACCGTTTTCCAAACGATGTTAGGTCTAATAGTACCTGAGTAAAAGGACTACGTGCAAGGGAGGTAAGCAGATCTGGAAGTGATGCAATTAAGGTGGATATAACTACTGGAATATGAATGGTGTATGGGATGTATGGAGATTAGTGGGAATGATTGGTGTTGGTAAGGTTAGTAGCGTCCTGTATAAAGTTGCGTATATTCATGTTGAGTTGTGGATGGTATTTATTAATGAAAGTTTCCTCTAAACACTTAATCTATGCTATTATCTGCTTAGGTGCGGAAATCACTATATAGGCCAAACAGGAATGTCACTCCGACTAAGAACAACTCTTCACAAAGTACAAATCCGCTACCCACAATATAGACAGATACAGGTCAGTAAGCAAGTAGAAAGATGTGCTAGGATCCTTAAACCGAACTTCCTAAGTGTTCTTTTTCATCTCAGTACAGTAAAGATTAAATAAAGACGCAACTTCCAGCGATAAATATCATCCACAACTCAACATGTTTTCTTTTTACTTTTCCCTATATATATATATATATATATATATATATATATATATATATATATATATATATATATATACATAGACAGGGCACACAGAGTCACGCACTCACACACCCACAAACACACAGGACACACACTCACACACACACACACACACACACACACACACACATATATATATACATGTATACATATGTGTGGAGAAATATATACATATATACATATGTGTGTGTGTGTAGAAATGTATACGTATGTGTGTATGTATTTATGTATGATGTTTATACGGCGGAATTCTGCACAGTTTCTCTCTACAAGACTATACTGTGTAGATATCGCTCAGTTCTTCATTAGTCATATGTTACTGGCACATGATAATATGAAAGTAAGAGCAACCCCATGAGAATGTAGTTAGAAAGACATATTTGTACTATTAATTTTCATTATATGTGTGTTCCGGCGTGTGTATGTTTTTTGTGATTTGTTTCTGCTAATAATCTTTCTTGGATACTGAAAATAAGACTTAACTAATTTGCAATACTTCCTGTAACATTTCAGAAGATTTAACATTTCAGAAAAATTTATCCAAATTGTTTCCACCTTAATTCATTTACCAAGTCGTGTAGAAAGTATTCTGCTTCCTTCTTAACGCCTTGTGCATAAAAGGAAAAAAATGTGAAAAATATCAGGGGGGGGGGGTGCCAAATTAAAATTTGGTACTGAGAAATTCTAAACTGATTTTACAACAAATTAACATTCTTTTTTTTTGTCATCTGCCATTTCAGATGTCAATCGTATATAATTTTTCAGGAATATAATAAGTTACAAAGGCATTTTTCGTACTTAGGGGAAAAGCAAATACATTTCATTCCCTGTCAATTCTGAGAGGAAAAGGCTAAAAATCTTACTTCAATTTTTGTTTGTTTTGTTTTACTTTAGGATACTCTCGTAAGAGAATGTGAATAGTTTCAAATAGTATGTTGCAACTGTCAATGGCGCAACGGCTTGAACGCCACCTGATTTCTCTTGAGCGTATCCTTGATTCTACAGCTGTCAGGTTTAAAAATAACTCCATGTATAATGAAGCACTGGTAAGATCATCTCTTGCGCAATGCCACCATTTCTGAAAGTGTAATAGTGGATTAGAGCCTTCAATGGCGGCCACTTTCGGTCTCTTATATACATTTACTGCCAGGACAAACCGAAGCCACTGGTCTCTTGCTGGGCTATTTGCAATGACTGACGTAATGATAAATAGCAATGAATGCGTTTTCGTTTATCCATATTCCGACCCTACCATCGACGGATATCCTTCCCAAGTCGCAGCCATAATCATTCTTGATTTAACTTAGCCACAAAAAATAAAACAAACAAAATACATTGAAGCCAACACCATTTTGCAGGTGTAAGGCGCTTGCTTTTAGAATAGAGATATTTCAAATTGAATTGCATTCATTTCCTAAATCATTTTTTTTATTTATTTACTTTAGATTCCATATTAGTTTTAACATTACTTCGGCGGCCATCTGATATTGAATATGTAACTATGAAACGAAGTCATCTAGCTTAGCCAATCTGTTGTTGACACCTTCATAAAAATGCATTTGTATGAAAATATATGATATTGTGCAAAGATATTCTTCTCCGGCATTTTAGCATTTTTGCAATACTAACCTCAAGACTCATGATTAATATTATTTAGTTAGAAATTTTGCAGACTCCCTCTCAGTATGTTGACCGTCTTGTGCAGTTGTAATGCTTTGACGTCTATGTTTATTAGAATCATGAAAATACTTTGGTACTGGAAAAAACCTTTTATCATATTACCATATTTCTTTTTATGCAAAACCGAATGTGGATGTGAGTAGATAGATACGTGTGTCTTCAAGGAATGCAATTAAATTCCTTCAGTCTATTCGTTCTATGACTTTGCTGATGTGTGAGATCAGAGAGATAGGTCTAGAGTTTTTAGCATCTGATCTGTTCCTCCTTTAAAGGTAAGGCATATTATTCCCTGCTTTATTTTGTCTGGGAGCTTAAATTTTGCGAGGAAGCTCTGAAGAAGTAGCTGTAATGGTTTTGCAAGGACTCGTTTGCATCACGTGAGAAGGATTCCTGGGAATCCATCAGGGTCAGGAGCTGAGTTCGCATCTATATCATCTATTGCTAGCATTACATCCTTTTCTTCGGTGTTGATGTAATCAATTGTTACTTCCTCCCATTCAGCTTATGTAGCGGTAAAGAATTCTACAGGTTTGCATGTGCTGTAGGGGTGGGGTACAGACACCTTTGAACTGTTCATTCAGTGTTTCACTTATCCTGATTGGGTTTCCAGTGAGGGAGCCATCTTTTTGGAGGAGTGACCCTATCCTGCAATGCACAGAGGTAGTCTACTTGGCATACTTAAAGAAGGCTTTAGGGTCTGATTTTATATTTCTTATGACCCAGGCTTCTCTTTCGTATCTTTCCTTCTCATGGGAGCGCTTCAGTTGTTTCTCAATTTCCAGCACTGCTGTTTCTCACTGCTGTTGAATTCTCTGCTGAGGCGGTGTGCAATCTTTGTACGCCATCTCATAAGATGGTGTACATAAGGGCATAGGGCAGTATAAGGAGGTGTCTTGAAGTTGGCAGAGAGCGTTGTAGAGGTTCGTGCTCCATACCACCACGGCTCCAACCTTGTCGGCCGGTTTTATAATGATGCTTATGCAGCATCGGAGACATCGAAAACCGAGAGTCAGGCTGGGTCATGTTCAGATGTCGGGGACGCCTGGAAAAGTCAAACCGGTCCACAGCGCGCTGGCAGACTGCAAAAAGATATATATATATATATATATATATATATATATATATATATATATATATATATATATATATATAGGCATAGGCATGACTGCATGGTTACAAACTAAAGAAGGTCTGAAACACCAGATTTCCCAGGCCAATCATAATCAAGTAGTTCATTGCAACTGTCAAATCAGTGTTATTCTATGGCAGTGAAACGTGGACACAGATAAAGGAATTATCAAGCGGGCTAAATAGATGCTACATAAAGATGATACAAATGGCTTTAAATGTGAAATGGTAGAAACATTACAAATGAATGACTTTCTGGAGACCTGCCGAAAGTTAGCGAGAAGATTATGCAAAAGCGGCTGCGATTATCTGGTCACTCCGCGCGCTACTCTGAGATAGAAGCATGTAAGGTAATCCTGTGGAATCCACTTCATAATCACGTAAGAAGAGGCAAAGGTCGTCACACTTACATCGACAACTTGATTGCAGACACTAGCTTGGAATGTATCCAGGACCTCAAGACAGTGATGATTGTCCGAGAAGTGTGCCGGGTGGACTTTGTTGCTGCGACATGGTTTGGAACTCGGCCAAAATAACAAATAAAAAGCATATATCATATACTAAGGATTGTAGTACATGTTCAGTTGATAGTGTGGTGTTATCATAATTAGAGATAACGTTTAATGCGACAATGATTGTAATTTCGTAAGGCGAAGACCGCGCAGAGTGTGGTATTTTTTAAAAAATTATGCTTCGAATCAACATATATTTGATGCATACTCTTCAACTGTCGTCTGTTATCATAGCGTTTTCATTTTTGTTTATCTATTATCTTCTACAGCATTCCACATATGTAAAATTAGCTATAACCTAAAAGTCAATGACATAGACCGTCTTATTACGCATATATGTGTATTATGCCATACGTATATTATGCGTAAGTAATTGAATTAAAAACAGAAAAACAAAATTTGATGCAATCTATTATAGATACACCATTCATAATTTATTATTCGTAAGGCAGTTAACTACATGCGTAGGAGTATTTTTTTTAAAAATTACTACAGCAATTGTTCAAAGAGAGTGTAACCTTCAGTTTATCCATATACATTTTTCTCTGATATGGAAACAAGGATGTATTACGACGTATAATTATTTGTTAAACTATCAACAATATAGTGATACAATAGAATAATAATTTAAATAGATTGTCTTTCATCTCAGTCATTAGTGAAGAAGGTTTAAAATGTTTACTACATGCTTTATTCTTGAAACTAAGATAATATTTTGGCGATCACGATCGTATATATGGTAGATCTTCCTAGAGCCTGTCTTTCTTGAACGAAATACAAAAATAGTTTTAAATAACTTTCAAGAGAGAAGAATTGACACAAGCAAGACGAATACACACACACACTATCTCTCTCTCTCTCTCTCTCTCTCTCTCTCTGTCACTCTCTCTCTCTCTCTCTCTCTCACACACACACACACACACACACTCATATATATACATACATAAATATATATATATATATATATATATATATATATATATATATATATATATATATATATATATATACATACATAAATATATATATATATATATATATATATATATATATATATATATATATGTATATATATATATATATATATATATATATATATATACCAAAGATGCTGTCATCAAAACTCTACGTTCCCTAGTACAATTATGGACAACACCTGAACTGTCAGACGGTTCAGGAAGATATATATAATTTCAATATATATATGTATATATATATATATATATATATATATATATATATATATATATATATATATATATATATACATATATATATATATATATATATATATATATATATATATATATATATATATAGCTACTTGATAGATTATTTTAAAAGATTTTATCCTATTATTGAATTAATTATATATATATTACATATGTATGTGCATATATACACACATTTCTTATTTTGTAATATATTACACCTATACATCTTTAATACTAATACATACATTATATAACTATACATACATCTTTCTATATACGCAATCATACATATATGCATAAAGATACAAATATACTTATATATATATATATATGTCTGTGTGCGTGTGTATGTGTGTATTACATCTGGCCCAAAATCATTTAAATATTCAATGTTAATTTTTTTTTTATCCAGCAGTGTAGTGAAATAGTAGTAATTGTAGTTAATATAATTATATTCATATTTCCTAAATTAATTCTATGTTCTAAGAGGTATTGTAATTCAATTCTATAATTCTATAGAGATATTGCACTCATTAAATATATTCAACTTAAACTGAAACGTAATATCTGTGACCTCAATAGAAATTAGAGACACCATAATTTCTTTTTATAAAAGAATATAAGCACTATTGTGGGGAAACTTCGAAATTATGCAAATCGACATTATATATCATTTGAAAGGAAAGCCGGCCGAGGTACTCACAGACATGTATATTCAAACCATTTCCCGAACGTATTAATATGTGGGCAGAAACCTACATTCATTAATATACGCATATAAAATCACCTATATATATATATATATATATATATATATATATATATATATAGTGTAGTATATTGCCACTTAAGTGTGGCTGACCCCTAGGGGTGGATGTTACTGTTGCTTTTAGCCCCAGGAGGACATCTCCTCCAGCTGGCTTATCGACACACGACTGTGTCCTGTTTGCCAAGGGAGTTATCCCTCTCACCACGACCAGCAGCACGAACGTATCCGGATTTCAGGGTTATTTCCCTTCGTCGGCGTTCGACAGCTGATGACCTTGGTGAGAGAGAAAAACCTGGCAAATCTTATATCTTCTTTTCCAGTGGCATTCTTCACTGATATTGAAAAGGTGAAAACAAGCAATGTTAATTCTCTAAATGAAGTATTAACAGTAACTGCACGATAAAGTGTAGTATATTGCCACTTAAGTGTGGAAGGGAAATAACCCTGAAATCCGGATACGTTCGTGCTGCTGGTCGTGGTGAGAGGGATAACTCCCTTGGCAAACAGGACACAGTCGTGTGTCGATAAGCCAGCTGGAGGAGATGTCCTCCTGGGGCTAAAAGCAACAGTAACATCCACCCCTAGGGGTCAGCCACACTTAAGTGGCAATATACTACACTTTATCGTGCAGTTACTGTTAATACTTCATTTAGAGAATTAACATTGCTTGTTTTCACCTTTTCAATATCAGTGAAGAATGCCACTGGAAAAGAAGATATAAGATTTGCCAGGTTTTTCTCTCTCACCAAGGTCATCAGCTGTCGAACGCCGACGAAGGGAAATAACCCTGAAATCCGGATACGTTCGTGCTGCTGGTCGTGGTGAGAGGGATAACTCCCTTGGCAAACAGGACACAGTCGTGTGTCGATAAGCCAGCTGGAGGAGATGTCCTCCTGGGGCTAAAAGCAACAGTAACATCCACCCCTAGGGGTCAGCCACACTTAAGTGGCAATATACTACACTTTATCGTGCAGTTACTGTTAATACTTCATTTAGAGAATTAACATTGCTTGTTTTCACCTTTTCAATATCAGTGAAGAATGCCACTGGAAAAGAAGATATAAGATTTGCCAGGTTTTTCTCTCTCACCAAGGTCATCAGCTGTCGAACGCCGACGAAGGGAAATAACCCTGAAATCCGGATACGTTCGTGCTGCTGGTCGTGGTGAGAGGGATAACTCCCTTGGCAAACAGGACACAGTCGTGTGTCGATAAGCCAGCTGGAGGAGATGTCCTCCTGGGGCTAAAAGCAACAGTAACATCCACCCCTAGGGGTCAGCCACACTTAAGTGGCAATATACTACACTTTATCGTGCAGTTACTGTTAATACTTCATTTAGAGAATTAACATTGCTTGTTTTCACCTTTTCAATATCAGTGAAGAATGCCACTGGAAAAGAAGATATAAGATTTGCCAGGTTTTTCTCTCTCACCAAGGTCATCAGCTGTCGAACGCCGACGAAGGGAAATAACCCTGAAATCCGGATACGTTCGTGCTGCTGGTCGTGGTGAGAGGGATAACTCCCTTGGCAAACAGGACACAGTCGTGTGTCGATAAGCCAGCTGGAGGAGATGTCCTCCTGGGGCTAAAAGCAACAGTAACATCCACCCCTAGGGGTCAGCCACACTTAAGTGGCAATATACTACACTTTATCGTGCAGTTACTGTTAATACTTCATTTAGAGAATTAACATTGCTTGTTTTCACCTTTTCAATATCAGTGAAAAATGCCACTGGAAAAGAAGATATAAGATTTGCCAGGTTTTTCTCTCTCACCAAGGTCATCAGCTGTCGAACGCCGACGAAGGGAAATAACCCTGAAATCCGGATACGTTCGTGCTGCTGGTCGTGGTGAGAGGGATAACTCCCTTGGCAAACAGGACACAGTCGTGTGTCGATAAGCCAGCTGGAGGAGATGTCCTCCTGGGGCTAAAAGCAACAGTAACATCCACCCCTAGGGGTCAGCCACACTTAAGTGGCAATATACTACACTTTATCGTGCAGTTACTGTTAATACTTCATTTAGAGAATTAACATTGTATATATATATATATATATATATATATATATATATATATATATATATATACATACATACATACATACATACATACATACATACATACATACATACTTACTTACACATAGTATTATCACTCTGTTTGATAATGTGTTTGCGAAATATTACTATATGTAGATATTTATAGACTCGTGCATGTATAAATATGAGTTCACAGACGCACACACACACAGACACACACACACACACATGCGCGGGTATACATACGTGTTCGATGCGCACGTGTGTATATATGGATGCATATATGTATATATGTCGATATACGTGAATGTATATAGTACACACGTACATAGACATATACATATATATAATATGTAAACGTGTGCATGTGTGTGTGTTTTGTGTGTGTGTGTGTGTGTATCTGTGTGTATTTGAAGGCATACATATAAATACATAACACTTATATATTCATGTATACATACAATTATCTTAAGTTACTGTGATTGTTCATCGATTGTGACAACGTATTATTGGCTTTTTTTCAATATAAAACTATTTTACATTACTCCAGTACCTAAAACATTAATATTACATTTTTCGTCCTTGTCTCTCTTGAAGACCACACCCAAAATTCTTTCACTAAAGTACCACATAATAAATTAATATAATTATCGATGATAATGTCCGGCTGATGGCGTGGCGTAAAATATTTTCTACTGAGTTTTATTTCTATCATTTTCGATGACACGTTTTGTTGTGAAAAATTGAAAAGTCATTAATCATTTTTTTCTCCTTCTCCTTTTTTTTTTTACATTGAGGATGGACTCGTTTGCTGAATGAATGTGGTAAGACAATATAACAAACATTCATTGAAAAATGTTCATGTTCTGATCTGATTAATTTTAATGATCAAAGTTTGGGCTTTTGTTATAGAATGTTATCAATCAGATTTCCTTAGATTTTATTTCGCCATGAAACGATAAACGATAGCTGTCGTTTATCATGAGAATAACGTTAGCTGTATAATTTTAAACCAGTCTTTGAGATTATTAACTTATTTCATGAAGATTTGGTGATATATTCCAGGCTCGTGTTAGGCAAAATAAAGACGTAAGAAACGGAGCTAACAAACGAACTGGTTTAGAAGCGGCAAATAAAAATCAAATTACAACAAAGAATATGAATGTTTTAGATTCGAAATAGAAAGGAAATGATTAAGAATTATGGGGGTAGAGAGAGAAAATGTGAGTCGGTAGATGAAAAAACTAGTGAAGTTGTGATGAATGATAGGTTTTGTGTGATGGATGGATGTAGCTGAGGAATATAAACGATCATGGAAGAAGATATATGAAAGAGGAAGAGGACGTCAGGAAAAAGGAATAAGAGGGAAAGAAACGGAAAATGGTCAACATAAATTTATGGCACGAGGAAGGCAAGGAAGATGGAGACTACGGTAAACCAAAACAGGAAAAATCATAGCAAAGAATGAAAGCGATTCAGGAAGATAAAAACAGATGGAATATATAAAATGGGCGAGTATATATGCACGAATGAAAGAATATACGTACACACATATATGCCTGTATGTATATATAGAGTGAGAATTTATAAAAAATAAATAAATAAAAGACGAAGACGGGTGTGTAAACAACAAGCAGATGTAAGGATAAAAATACGTTAATGATTTTTATCAGGTAATCAGCATGCCATGAGAGATTTTTAAGATATATATATATATATATATATATTTAAAATTATAATACAGGGTATCAAGAGATACCACCACGCTGAAAAAATAGCAGTCAAAACCTGACTCCAAAACCACAATAAATGTCCGCAAGGCACGATTAGCGAAGACGAAGACCAAATAAACCAGTAAAATAATAAGATAATTTCAAATCCTGGATTTCTAGCTTTGCATAAATGTTCTGCCTTCATCAGTGAAATATACTCAACTACATAAATACAAATACATGTATATAAACAGTATACTTACATATACGGATGTATACATACATATATATGTACGTATGTACACGACTAGCTTAAATAGCCCGGCTAAACAACTTCTCGTGCGATCCCGGACAGGATATCAGCGCAGTAAATACACTGACAAAACTAATTTATATAAATAAGAATTTGAAATTATCTTATTATTTTACTGGTTTATTTGGTCTTCGTCTTCGCTAATCGTGCCTTGCGGACATTTATTGTGGTTTTGGAGTCAGGTTTTGACTGCTATTTTTTCAGCGTGGTGGTATCTCTTGATGCCCTGTATTATAATTTTAAATAATTATTACCTTTGATGGTTTTTATTCCCATGCTGACCACTTGATAAGATCAATATTTTAAATACCGATCTTATCCTTATTTATATAAATATATATATATATATATATATATATATATATATATATATATATATATATATATATATATATATGTATATATATATATATATATATATATATATATATAATTATATGTATTTATTTTATCCTAATTAATAATAATTCGGATATAATAAATGGGTTAATAGAAACCAGGGTAGCAAAGATCACAAAATAACTGTGGTGTAATTCCTATTTGTGAGGTAGAAACTCCTTGATATTTTGGGTATTTGAGTATATATAAATTTAAGGAATGGAGTAAACGCATGTTACTCCATTCCTTAAATTTATATATATATATATATATATATATATATATATATATATATATATATACGCGTACGTGCACGACGCACATACAGACGCATATATATATGGGTGTGTGTGTGTGTGTGTGCGCGCGCGCATGTGTGTTTGGGTGTGTGGTGTGTCTGTGTGCGTGCGTGCCTGTGTGTGTGCGCGCGCCCGTGCACGTATATGTGCGCGTGTATGTGTGTGCCCCTGTTTGTGTACTGAGTGAAAGAGAAACTGACTAAGTATGAGAACCCGAAACTTCGAAGTCATAGTCACTTCTCTTCTTCCAAAATTCTAATGATCAGGTACACTAGTAAATGAATATTAAATACTTCAATTTGGTTTGAGCTTTTTATACATGACTTAAAAACAGACAGATGCATATATCTATATATTTATTTGTTTATTTATTTTTTAGATAGATAGATAGATAGATAGATAGATAGATAGATAGATAGATAGATAGATAGATAGATAGATAGATAGACATATCCATTTATACATATGTATATGCATATACAGTGGTTGGACAAAATAATTGAAACACCTAGCATCATAATTTTGAAATATCTATAAAACCCTTAAAAGCTTTTTTTATTTTTATGTTTTCTGATTTATTATTAGTGTTGCTTGACATATTTCGCTAAAATTACAGATTCTTTTCAGATATCATTCAGAAAAAAAAGGTAATTAAAATTCATTAAAATGACAGATCTAACGGACTTTCAAAAAGGTGAAATTGTTGGTGCTCGTATGGCAGGCGCTAGCGTAACGAAAACATCCGCAATGTTTGGTATATCAAGAAGTACTGCCTCGAAAGTAATGACAGTCTTTGAGAAAGATGGAAAAACCTCCTCGTCGAAACAAAACTCCAGAAGAAAACCAAAACTTTTAGATAGGGACCGTCAGACTCTTACGCGAATTGTTAGTAAGGATCATAAAAGTACAGCTCCCTAAGATATTGTAGAGTTTAATGGCCAACTCGAGAACCCAGTTTCCACAAAACCTGTTCACTGGGAGCTGCACAAAGCCAGATTTCACGCGTCGGTTGCAATCAGAAAACCACTACTTTCAAAAACAAACGTTACAAAGGGTTTAGAGTGGAGTAAAAACCTACAGAATTGGTCCCTAGAGCACTGGAACAATGTTATATTCTGGGAAGAATCATTCTTTACCTTATTTCCAACCACCGACCGAGTATACGTGTGGAGACAGCCAAAAGAAGCATGACCCACACTTCATTTTTCGAACTGTTAAACATAGATGAGGATCTGTGGTGATCTGCGGGGATATATCTTGCAAATCCACCGGCCCAATGGTTCTCCTTCATGGCAGAATTAATAGTCAAGACTGTTTAAGCATTTTATCTGATCAAATTCATGCTATGGTTGCGGAACTGTTTCCGGGGGAAAATGCAATCTTTCAGGATGATAATGCACCAATTCACACACCTAAAGTTGTTACTGAATGGCAGGAGGAACATTGTAGTGAAGTTGAACATCTTATCTAACCACCATAGCCCCCAGATTTCAATATTATTCAATATTTGTGCTGCATTTTAGAAAAACAAGAGAGGAGTCGATATCCACTACCATCATCACTAGAAGAGCTGGAGACTCTTTTAGCAGAAGAATGGACAAACATTCCTTTGGAAAGAATTCAAACTTTGTATATGTCCATACCTCGTAGAATTCAAGGTGTAATTACTGCCAAAGGTGGTCCTACCCCATGTTAAAATGAATTTGCTTGAAATTTTAAGGTGTTTCCATTATTTTGTTCAACAACCCCTGTATGTATATATATATATATATATATATATATATATGTATATATATATATATATGTATATATATACATATATATATATATGTATATATATATATATATATATATATATATATATATATATATATATATATATATATATACATATATATATATATATATATACATATATATATATATATATGTATATATATATATATATACATACATATATATATATATATATATATATATATATATATATATATATATATATATATATATATATATATATATATATATATATATATATATATATATATATATATATATATATATATATATATATATATATATATATCTATATGTATATATATATACATACATACATATACATACATATGCAGTAATATTATTAATTGTTGATAGAAGGAAATCGGAACTCTGAAATACGTCAACCTATGATTGTGGTTTCCTTCGAATTACAGATTGGAAAATCTCTACGAATCGATGCACTTGGAGGGTTGATACTTTAAATCATATTCACAGAAACTATAAATTTCTGTAAGTAAATTTGCTTTCGAAGCAATATCTGAATTATTCAAATTTACAAATAATTCCAATTATACTAATTTAGGTGTTTGCGTTTTGCCGTTATAAAAAGTGAGACTATACTTAGCACGTTATTATAAGAAAGTATTAAAAATTTAGATATTCGTCTGTGAGCAATGTGATGATACTTGCAGAGAAAACAAAACTATCCATGATGAACCTTTCCTTAAATCCCCCGTAGGATTAGGGCTCTCGTTAAACGCAAAATTATGTAAATTCTCTGTGAATGAATAATCGTTCAATGATCACAATTTGGAGGATAAATTCCTGCCGGAGTAACTTAATCTGCGGAAACCCTATTTGGTATCTTGCATCAGGAAAAGCCTAGGAAATAGATAATTTCATCAGGATATTTATATATTATCAAAACTTAATTTAATGTTCTGTCGATATTGAAATAGCCTTGTTTGAAATGAAAACAAAACGACGTTGCCATATTATACCAAATGCCTTCACGTATAGAAGACCGTGTTGCATCGGCTGCATATTTTTTCCATCATCCACTTAACTACTTATTTTTCGTAAGAAAGTGCATCTATATTTATAATAGATTCTGATCTAAACCAAAAAGGCTATACCATTAATATTGGCAAGAAATTAGCTCTGTAAACTTAGTAGCCTCTGCAAGTGTAACATCTGTTCAAACATTTTAACATTAGTCGCAAGCACAGATATTCAAACTTCTTACACATTAACTGACAGAGAAGGTATCTCGTATAACTGATAAAAGCGTGCTATGGAATACGCAAAGCTATATCACTGAGGAATAGAGGGATCACATTTTTTCACTCGAATTGCAATATAATTCAGCAAGACATAATTTGGCTTTAGATGCCTGCATAAAAAATCTCTGCCTTTGCGAATGCTAATGCATTCATGTTAGATTAGAAAAGATAAATAAAATAAAGAAGATACAAGCATAACTTGGAAAACCCTGTTACCAGCGAAAATATTTAGAAATAAATAACCTATAAGTGTTGAAAAAGTTACGGATAAAGTTAGAGTAGATTATCCCAAACATTTATATATCCCAATCTATAGATATGTATATATAGTAATTCCAATAATCTGATGGATTACTCTATCTTTTTCGTTGAGTACAAGTTCACTTTGGAAGCGAGAATGTATGTATATATATTTTATCAGTAATTAAAAATAGCACAAGGTGAACTGATTCTTTTCAAGACCAAGGTCAGCGCTCTCATTGATCGCTAGTAGTAGTAAACCCATTTGACCTCTACTGACCTCTATTTGACCCCAAGGGTGTGAGGCCACTTTTGCCTGTTATCGCACAGGAATGCCCACTGCTGATATCCGTACCACCTAACTCATGTATTTACAGACCTATAGAATTTGGTCTGTTCACCAAGCTGACTCTCTTTCTCCTAATCGCAAGATGGTTACAAAACCAATGATTGTGGGAGCACTTGAAATGACCAGTAAAGGAATTAAAAATTAATTGAGAATGACCCCTGAATTACCATTCCCGCAGGGAGTTCAAAAGATAGCATTAAGTGTTATCTGCAAACATAAACAGACTGTATACGAAAAGAAAGAATGGTGGCAGAGGACTGGTTAGTTTAGACTATTGTATGAGTGAAAGGAGAACGCTTGCCGAGTATTTGATAAATAGTGATGAAGATTTGCTGCAATATACCGGGACCCATATTATGATTGATAATTTTAAATGCTATAGGTAGAACGATGGCGGTATCGATAATCACTGCGGTTATGGAGGTGACACAATGCAAGCACGGTATTTATATATATATGTGTATGCACATGTAATCAGTGCATACACGTTCTCAGCTATTCCGCACATATCGAGTGTTTCCAATATCCACGAATGCGGTAACATGTCGTAAGCGTTGTTGAAGTCTATCCACGCCATGCATAAGTTGTTTTAGGATCGTTTACAGTTCTTCATTATAGCATTGTCTATCACAAGGTGGTCCTTGGATCCTTTTTTGCATCCCTATGTTCTACTAGCAGAGAATTGTTTTCAACAAGGAAAGTATGTTTTTTCCTTGCGATGACACCTGTTAATACTTTCCATGGGAGGTTATGACAAACAATTGGTCGGTAGTTGCCAGTCTCATTGCACTATGACCGATCTTTCATTAACCATGTTGTTCTTCCCTCTACCAGCCAATCAGGAACTGTACCGCTCTGTTCACGACTCACAGCGCACGATGGTCAATGCTTCTCCTGCTCGTTGATCCAATCTGGTGGTTTCCTCCGCACAGTCTGTTGGGTCAGTCTTCACATGCATAAGTAGACTTGCTCTTGCTCAGCGAGGGATTGAAACCCATCTGCTACCCCCACCATGTTTTAGCCGGCCTGTAGTAACCGTTGCCCGGGGTGTAGCCGCAGATGCATGCAAAGATGTTTGAGGAGTCACAAGTCAGCGCTGGATGTCAGATGTGGACCAAAGCGGACGAAGTAGTCTGAAAAGCCACACATGCTCCACTGTCAATGTTACTGTCCCATCCAGTCACTTCATGCAACCATTGTGTTTGAAATTAAAATTAACGAATTAATGACAAGAATAGGAATAACATAGTCAGCTTCATTAGCTTATGGGTTTATGCTATATAAAGTTGTACAGTCAGAGCTGAGTGTTTGTGCAACATCTTACAGCTACCACGGGGTTGTGTGTGTGGGGGGTGTCTGTGTGTGTGTTATGTATTGTGAGCATGTTGTATGTATATGTGTCTATGCGTGTGCACACCTACAAATTTGAAACATTGTTTTAAAATTACGAGAGACCAATTTATAACATATCTAAAAACAAAATCGTTAGAAATAAATCTTGCCTTATATTTTAGGACCTGAAACCGAAAACGAAAGTGGATAACATTTGTATTTCCCGAATTTTGTTGGGTTTATGTCTTAAGTTCCTCATATTGCTGGCAGAAAGGCAATTTCCGAAGCATTTATACAATTTCTTCCTCATTTGAACCTTGTTATTTGCTATGAGCTCTGATTATACAGATCACGACGCAGAACGGAAATTTGGGTATTTGAAATGACATCAAATATTCATAAGACTAGAAGAATTGTACACTGTTCTTCATCAAACGGATAAAGCAACTTACAATGGATTGATATAAGAAACTAATCTCATTTAAAGCAAACAAACAGGATGATAAAGCAGCAGCTCAAAGGACTTCAACTTCCTTCAATGAATATCAGATGATTGCCTGTTAGAGCTTTAGACATGCAATCACTTCATAGAGTAATGATTATCTTCGCGCAACGTTTTATACAAGAACGTACATATAATTTAATGTTAGTGGAAAAACTCAAATTCTGCTGGTGTATCGTCAGGAAGCTCGCCTCACAACCATGGGGTTTTCCGGTTCAGTCCCGCTATTCGACACCTTGGTTAAAAGTTTCCGTCATAGTTCCGGACCGGCCAATGCATTGTGAGTGAATTCGGTGCGTGGAAAATGTGTGGAAGAGCTTCATGTATACGTATATATGTGTATATTGTGTGTGTATGTGTGTGTGTGTGTGTGTGATTTTTGCTCTATGCGTTTTGCCACAGTATAAATTTTTATTCTGTTGACCAGTGATATCTTGCTTGTGCATTTAATTCTGTAATACTACACTCTGGTATTTATTGAAAAAACGTGACTACCTGACGTCATTGTTCGAGATTGTTTTAGGTGAGTAAGGTATATGCCTGGATATCAACTTCTTAACTGTTTACAACAATGTGTGCGTGTGTGTATGTATATGTGCGTATCTCTCTGTCTGTTTTTCGGTTTGTGTATTTATAATTACAAACTGGAATAATAGTAACTCAATGCATGTAGAAGAGCATATTTATGTGAGTGTAATCTTTATAACTCATAAACGCAGTTGTATAGGATATTACACACTTTAGCATATTGAAGGTCAAGTGAGCAATGAAAATCGGGTTAACCCTCTGAAGAAATATATATATATATATATATATATATATATATATATATATATATATATATATATATATATATATATATATATATATATATATATATATATATACGTGTGTGTGTGTGTGTGTGTGTGTATGTGTGTGTGTGTGTATGTGTGTGTGTGTGTATATGTTTATGTAACTCAACAGTTACTCAACACACACACGTACACATATATACATATATTAGGGTTATCACGTTTTGATTGTTCTGAAAGTAAACGATCTCCTGTATTAAACGTTGATGCACGATTTTATATAAGTAGTGTAAATGACCTTTATGTTACGATTTTAGAAAAATCATTAATTTTTTCTGATGTTTAAAAATTTGCTAACATTCAGCACACTTTTTCATATACAGATATTTAAAACTTGAATTAAACCAATGAAGTCAAAAATATATATTGCTTTTAATTTTGTATGTTATCGACTGCTTGTAGTGGCTTCTACCATAAAATAGCCTAGTTTTGAAACTTTGCATAGAGCAATTTCAATTAATTAATCATAAAAATGTATAAATACACTTTTATTCCACATCTCTCTTGCGTTTAAAAGGATTCAGGTAGAGGAAATACTGAAGTGAGAATTTAGCGCCACCTAGTCATTATAGATTAAAGAGCCCATTACTCCGGAACTGCTTCAAATATCAAGCTGAAATTTTAAATGTATTATTTCTGCACAGCATTGTGTTAGCATAACAAGTTTCGTAGAAACTCGAGCAGGCGTTATGAACCCCACTAGAATTTTGAATGATTTCGGTCAAAAGTGTTGATCGATTTGGATGGTGACAGTCAAAAATGGTGATCGAACGTTGGGGGTTACGTTGGTTTCAAATAAAGCGAAATAAATGTTAGTTATCTAACTTTCATGAAATTAATCATCGAATTACAGTATAGGGTTATTAGGTTGTGAGAAGGGCACAACCCTATTATATATATAGGCGTAGGAGTGGCTGTGTTGTAAGTAGCTTGCTTACCAACCACATGGTTCCGGGTTCAGTCCCACTGCGTGGCATCTTGGGCAAGTGTCTTCTACTATAGCCTCGGGCCGACCAAAGCCTTGTGAGTGGATTTGGTAGACGGAAACTGAAAGAAGCCCGTCGTATATATGTATATATATATATATATATGTGTGTATATGTGTGTATGTGTTTGTGTGTCTGTGTTTGGCCCCCTAGCATTGCTTGACAACCGATGCTGGTGTGTTTATGTCCCCGTCACTTAGCGGTTCGGCAAAAGAGACCGATAGAATAAGTACTAGGCTTACAAAGAATAAGTCCCGGGGTCGATTTGCTCGACTAAAGGTGGTGCTCCAGCATGGCCGCAGTCAAATGACTGAAACAAGTAAAAGAGTAAAAGAGTATATATATATATACATACATACATACATACGTACATACATACGTACATACATACATACATACATACATACATACATACATACATATATACATACATACATACATATATATTTCGTTGGGTTGCCTTATATTATACATGTATAGTTTTACCTACAATTCGGTATCTCCTCACCCCTATCGGTTATACGTCCACATAAATTTCTGGAAAAAATTATTTTGCAGAGAAACGTGCAGAGTTAGAATCTGTTGATGATATTGCAAAAACTATTTTGCGAGAAAAGTTTCGGGACATTTAAAGCCCTTGCAAATATGTTTTGTAACAAGTCTTTAAAATGCCTATTTTTAAGGAAACTTTGCGGAATTATGCCTTCTCAGATGTATTTATAAAGTCTACGGAAGTAATTATTTAGAGGACAGGTTTCAGATGATTTGCCTTCTTCCACACGATTTTGTTGCTGTAGCTTACGTAAACATTCATAGAATATATCTATTTTTATTGGAATTATGATTAAACAAATTCAGGGAAGTGCAGAATATTGTCCCATTTTACACGAACGAGTTTAAAATCTTTCGTTTGTACGGCGTTAGACTAAAAATCTCTAAGAAAACGCCACACTAAGGTTTCAGTCTAGTGAATGAAACAAAATATTGAGATAAAATAAAAGTGCAGTTAATTCTGAAAGATGATCTCATAATGATTGAAGTATTCATTTAAATGATGTCACTCAATGAGGTTTTGTAGGACCTTTGTACGACGCATTCTATATGAGAACAATAACCAAAGGAAACAAATGTTTTCTCTTCAAGTCATACCATATCGTCTTCTGGGAGCTAAATAAGAATAGTAATCTCCGTAAACTTTGCATCATGGGCTGCTAACATATGTTTTACTTAACTGTCATTCTGAACAGCTTTCGAAGTGCATTCACAAAATTAAATTAAGTCGTGCTAACACACTACAAACAGTGATATTCATCTCAAACAGGATACATGTATCGGTTAGTCAGTTAATGTATTTACAAGTGATTATCTTATTCTATTTATAAAATATTTAGCATTCTAAAATTCCATCTTCTAACAAACGTTTTATCATGTTCATCATTAATAACAGTTCAAAGCACATCATAACTATCAAACTATCGTCATTCTCTAAGCATTACCATTTTAAGTGACTTTCTTTCAGCTTAATTTTTGCTGATTCTTCAATTCTGTTCACATTCAGCAGAGTATTGACGAAACGGCAAAGTCGTGTCTTAAATGAAAGTTCTCCCAACTTCGAATGTTTTCTATCGTATACTTGGTATTTCACTGCGATTAATTCTGTCAGCACTAACAGAATTTTTTTACCATTATATGTCTATGTTTCAATTGTTCGTGTCAATGTGTGCTTGTGTGGTTGTGTGTGTGTGATACACTATGTTCCCAGTTTTATTGTTAGAGGAACGAAACTGGATATTAGCATTTTTGGTCGATAAAACTGGAAGGATTAGGGTTCATGTGTCTGTACTACGTACACACACACACACACACACACACACACACACACACACATATATATATATATAGACACACACACACACACACACACATATATATATATATATATATATATATATATATATATATATATATATATATATACATACATACATATGCATATATATGTATACACACATGTACATAAAACTGTTACTCAGAGTTTCACCTTCCCGTTCGTCAGGCAGTCTTCATGAAAATGAATTAAAATTCGGAAGGAGCGTATAATATCACCTTGGTATTCGAGTAGTATTTTCTCCACCTTGTTTTGTACGTATGAAAGCTATGAGTTGTACATAGACGAGCCATACAGGGGCACATTGTTGAAGGGCTACTACTTACTAAGGTCACATATACCGAACGTAATCAAACCAAAATAGGGGATCACACAATGGCTGTGGACACATACAAAGCCACACAAACACACAACACATCCACACAAAATCAAAGATGTGCAACGGCATTACGTACGGCTTCCCACTACGATATCAACTCTCAATACATTAGTCGGCTCTGGGCTCTAGAAATTACTGCTACTGAGCCCGAAATCAAGGGGTATGTTTGTATGTATATAAGTGCACACCCACAACTTGTGATCCAACATATGTATGTAAGTGTGTAGATATATACATATATATATATATATATATATATATATATATATATATATATATATATATATATATATATATATATATATACATATGTATATCTATATACATACATACATGTATATGTATGTATGTATATTGTAACTAAGTTATTAATTGCAAATGTAAATATTTAGCGTGTTTAACTTTGTAAAGACACCTGCAGTCTTATATGCATATGCAAATATGCATATGTATTTTTGTGGGTGCAGGCACGTGCATGTAGTGTTGGGGGATGTATGTGGGGGGGGGGGCGTGTGTCAGTGTGTCTTTATGTGTGTCTCTGTATTTATGTATGTCTCTGTATTTTCAGTGTGAATAGGAGGGGAGGTTAAGTAAATGAAGTGGAGATTTGGAGATTAAAAGACAGCAATGATGGAAAGAATGGCTGAAAAGAGAGAGTGAGTAAGTGAGATTGATAGTTTATCTGTAACAGGAAGATAAAACTTGCATGGCAGAGGTAAAGGGAAATCCAATATTGAAGACGAATGGCGGCAAAAATATCAACGAAGGAACGAACGTGATAAAATATACATGGAGATTAGAAACGAGAAAGCTTAAGAAACAAATAGGTAAAGAGAGAAAGAATGAAGGAAAGGGAGAAAAAAGAGAAAGGAAAGAAACGGAAAATGTTGATGGAATGTAAAGAAGAAATGGGGAAGAAAAGGAATATATAAAAGAAAAGAAGTAAAAGGAATAGGATATGAATAAGAAAAAGAAAGCATAACAGGAAGAATAGAACGCTAGTAGTTTGATTTGCTTTAGCCTGGAAATCAGCTTCCTACGCTTTCTCGTTTATAATCTTTTTTGATGTTAGCCGATAACGAATTACTGTATCAGCTCTACAGATTTGCTGCAAAATCGAAACTGAGCAGATGTTCAATCCAATATAGAATTGACACATTCTATGATCCCACCCCATTTTCATTGCTTCTCTTTGTCAATGATATTTAAAAGTATTTTATAGCTAGGACGCATCCCAAATGTGCGTATATTACCATATTAATGTAGCCCCATATCAGATGAATGGAGTGAAGGTTTGTTTTACATATTTGTGTGGATATATATATGTATATAGATAGAGAGATAGATAGAAAACGAGAGATATATAGATACGTATATGCATAAATGTGTGTGTTTGTATATATATATATATATATATATATATATATATATATATATATATATATATATATATATATATATATATGTATGTATATATATATATATATATATATATATATATATATATATATATATATATATATATATATATATATATATATATATATATATACATATATATATATATATATATATATATACATACATAAAGACATGTATGAATATTGATATACAAACATAAACACAAATATGGGTAAGTATGTATATATACAAACATAAACTCAAATATGGGTAAGTATGTATATATACATACATATATATATATATATATATATATATATATATATATATATATATATATATAGTGATACTTACGTACTTAACATGCATACATGCATACACACATACATACATAGGTAATATGGTAATTCACTTAGTAATATAGTAATATATGAAGTTATTTAATCTTGCTGTAAACGATTTCTGCAGGAAAAGACGACAGAAAGAAAGGGAGAGAGAGATATAACGAGAGATGTTGGGTGCAAGGTTGAAAATAGTGTCGAAGATCAGCCAATCATAATATCGTGATGTCCACCCTTATTTGGATATGGTATCTGCATTGATGTATCTAACGTTTTCCTGTGTCATGTTAACATGTCAATGATTTATAGATTAATAAATCTCGCCACGATATGCATTTAATCGACCACTGGAGGAAGTCCATTTGGTGTTCGCTTTATCCCCTAGAACCAGCAGCCAAATGCCCCATAAATCACAACTAAACCTGCACCATTAAAATAAGAGGAACAACAGATTTGTCACTGTAGTTATTGGAGAAAAACGGTTTCGGATATTGTCACGAAACCAACAGTTTTAGGTAAGGGATAATCTCATCAACTCTAGGTCATCCCATTGGACGCCCCCGAGGATAAATCGATTTCATGGGCTCCAGTGGGAACTGGTACATATTTTATTGTCCCCCAAAATGATGCTCGACCCTGGAGAAACTTGATCGCAGAACGTAAAGTGACAAAAGAAATGTTGTTAAACATTTTGTCCGATGAACGAAAGGTTTCGCCGGCTGCTGCCTTTCCCTCGAAACGAACCAGAACGCGATGATCAGAATATCAGGGTATTTATTAAAGAATCTTCACTGTGGAAGCTGACGCGGCGCAAAAAGCACCAACAAGACATTTAATTAGATTGTAAATACTCATTTGTGGAAAATATCTTTAAACGTTCTCTTTTTAATATCAAATCTTACCGCGTATATATAAATACAATATCAATTACCTGCAGGGTCACAATCAAATACTATACCTATCACTTAATTTCCGCTTTCTTCAGCTTGGTTAGTTGCCATAATCTTAAGAGCGATGGCTAAAGGGCTTTGTAGAATTACTTCTGACTCACTCTACTCGAAGTTCAAATCCTACGACAATTAATTCAAATGTCTTACATCTTTTAGATAACTAAAATATATACCACCAAAGTACGATGTTTGATTCTTCTCCCTCCATTTCTCTCACTCCCACTCTCTCACTATTTCTGTTTCTTCCTCACTCTCTTCCATTCAGGGGTCTTATAGGGAACAACTCACAGCCCTAATAAGTCCAGAAATGGAGACGAGGTGACTGATAGACTAATAACCTCAATTTTTGTATGACGGTGAAAAACAATACTATCAGAGATATTATGTGAGATATTATTTTCAACAACAAAAAGTAGCGTGTCTCTGACCAGGAAACACTCCAATCTATTACAAGACATACGGAGTGATGTATGTTTGAAACAATTGTAGTACATAACCACCTGTTTCATACTACAGATTAAACGACTGCTTGTTACCATGATCGTTCGACTGACTCTATTGCACATATATATATATATATATATATATAAATTTCACTGTGGCCATGCTGGAGCACCGCCTTTAGTCGAGCAAATCGACCTCAGGACTTATTCTTTGTAAGCCTAGTACTTATGCTAATTTTGCCGAACCGCTAATTTACGGAGAGGTAAGCACACCAGTATCGGTTGTCAAGCGATGTTAGGGGGTCAAACATAGGCACACACACACACACACACACACACACACACACACATATATATATATATATATATATATATATATATATATATATATATATATATATATATATATATATATATATATGTATATATATATATATATATATATATATATATATATATATATATATATATATATATATATATATATATATATATATACGATGGGCTTCTTTCAGCCGTAACTTCAGAGGGACAATCTTATCACATTCTGTGTCACGCTAAATGTCCCTCAGAAATACGTTAAGAGTACGCGTGTCTGTGAAGTGCTAAGCCCCTTGCACCTTAATTTCATGAGCTGGCTATTCCGCCTTTGTGATCATATGGAACTCAAACTGTCATAACCGACGTAGTGTTGTGGTAGGGTTTTCTGGGGGTTTTTGGGGGTTTTTGTTATAAAAGTGAAAACTCTCTAAGTATTATATATTTTTTTTTGTTCTAGTCATTAGACTATACCTAAACTTGGGGCACCACCCTGAGAGTTGTAGTCAAACGTATCAACCCCTGCATTTATTTTATTTTAAGCGTGGTGACACTTGCCGAAACGCTAGGTTTCAGAGACCTCAAAGCACCAGCTCCAGGGGTAAAGCGTTGTCGAGCAACAAAATCACAAAGACAAACAGATAGACACAAACAGATAGACAGACAGACAGATACACATATGCGTACACATACCCACACAAACATAGATAAATACATATATATTTATGACACGCTTCTTCCAGTTTCCGTCTACAAAATCCATTCACGAGACTTTGGTCGGCCCACCGCTATAGCAGAAGACGTTTGCCAAATGTGCCATGTATTGGAACTTTGGTGTCCATAACTTATATGCCATCAGAAATGTTTCAAGAAGTTGTGATGTACATTAAAAACCCAACGAAAATAATGAATAGAAGAATTAGCATTTAGTACTATGGAGGTTTGATAGTCCTTTCTGTTATTGGGAAAAGGCCTGAAATTTTCTGGGAAGGCGCTGGTCGATTACATCGATCCCAGTGTGCAACTGATACTTATTTCATTGACACTAAATGAATGAAAAGCGAACTCAATCTCTGCGAAATTTGAACTCAGAACGTAAAAACGGACGAAATGCTGCTAAGTAATTTTGCCTTGTGTGCTAACGATTCTGCCAGCTCGAAACGTTTATGGAGCTTATAATAATGCTTTCTGCGAAAGGAACAGGACATAACATTTGTTGAGAAGAGACTAGTTGATTACATCCATGGTACTTTATTTATCGACCCCGAAAGAATGAAAGGCAAAGTCGCCCTCGGCGGATTTTGTACTCAGAACGTGAAGAGGGACGAAATACCTCGAAATATTTTTACCTGATGTGGTAACGATTCTGCCAGCTCGCTGCCTTAACCGGGATTCTTCTTTACATGACATGCCTATAGAAGGTTTTTTATCTTCATAAGAAATTGAAGTTGGATAGCAGGGAAATAAGTGATGGATGGCATTGACAGAAAGTTGTGCTTAAAATCTATTAAATAAGATAGTTTCGTGTGTCATTGTGAGATATGAGTTCAGCTAACGCGAGGGATCGTCTGTGAAAATTCTTTTCTTCAGTGAGTGAAATTTCCATGTTTTACATTTCAACACAGCATTGAACGCATAAATGGATCTAAATTCAAACATCTCATACAAGATTTGCTGCCACTACAAGCAATTAACAGATTTAAACATGACAATGATTTGTGAAACTACTACAAACTATTACATCATACGTCAGTCATAGATTAATCGCAAAATCTATTTATAATAAAGTTTCCACTTATCTTCATAGCAACAGAGGTCAGTTACTGTAATCAGAGTAATGATCAACTATACTTTACGAGGTTGATGAAAATGCTGATGTATTGGCTAAATTGCGGCCCTCAGGAGGTTTATTGATTACTCAAATGCTAACGTAAAATCATACCTTATTCTATTGTATATTTAGTGAAAATTCTGTGTCTTATCAGAATTAACGATCAGGTTTCAAATCACTCATTTGATCTAGTTTCGCATTATTGCAAGTAGAAACGTAATACAATACAAAAACGTAGCCACAATTAGAAGTTCTTCGTTGAAATCAGGGTTAGTTACATAAAAACTTATCTGCGATGTTTGCTACGAACAAGTTTATTACATAACAAAAAGTAATCGATAGGGAGCTTCAAATTTATGCGAAATTAATGTCAAGCTAACTAACGTACTATAATGATAGATTATTTTGTTGAAAGTCATTATTAAAAGGAGATAACTTTGAAAATTAGTGTTTACAACTTCTGGTTCCTTTTTTTACTGCTTCAAGAAATGTCTGTTCCCATGAAAATTATTACTACTCTAACAATTATGACAGCGTGTCAAATGAATGATGTGGCTTCTCTCTAGTCAGTCAGTCTGCTAGAAAGAGCAACCAAATAGCCTTCTGATTATATACCCTACAGCGTTAAAAAATTATGACACATTGTTTACCGTAGATGTACATCTGCTCACAGGAAAAAAAATATTGTTTTGAGTTCCGATCTAGGGTCAGTTACACGGTTATCATGGCGTAGTAGTGATCAGCAAGAAAACATCCCCCTGAACTGAAACCCATCCCGTTACTGGTTAGTTACTCATTTAAAGAGTGGAGGCGCGTGGCTTAGTGGTTAGGGTGTCAGCATCATGATCGTAAGATTGTGGTTTCGATTCCTGGACCGGGTGATGCATTGTGTTCTTGAGCAAAACACTTCATTTCACGTTGCTCCAGTCCACTCAGCTGGCAAAAATGACTAATGCTGTGATGGACTGGTGTCCTGTCCAGCTGGGGAACGCATACGCCATTGAAACCGGGAAACCGGGCTCATGTGCCTGGCTAGGCTTTAAAATGGCGCATTTATTTTATTTTACTCATTCAAAGGTCGGAGGAGTGAAGCAGGGAGAAACGAAGTGTTTTGTTCAAGGACACAACGCAGAGCTAGGTATGGGAATCGAAATCATGATCTAGCGATTAAAAATGTAGCACGCAAAACACTAGGTCTCGTGCTTTCACAATCTCTTATAAGTTGCTACTTTAAAGAAGATAGCCTGGTGTCGTCTGGAATGATTTGAACATAGGTCTCCTTAAATAGAGTGATCCTTGAGGTTAAAAAATATTAACTATGTATAAACTCTCAGCAACTGTCTTTTGAACCAGTGAAATATTTCACGCAAACCCATCTTGTAGTTCTGATATAAACGTGTCACACGAACTGTAACCGGCAGTTGTCTTTCTTGCACGTTATACTAGTCCAGTACATATAATAGTATGACACAAATCGGACGTAGGAGAGTAAAGAAAGTAATATATAAACTAAGACTGTATTCTGTAACATGCAGTAGACTTATTGAAAGCTTCCTACAAGAAAATTGCTATTAATAAGTTTTGCTAATTCCAATTCCCATAGTTGTAAATATCAGGCACTTATAATATTTCGAGTAGATCAATGTCATTTATTCAATCCCCAGGAAAGAAACGGCATCGTCTATTCAGATGAAATTTAAATTAGAATTGTTGAGAAATAGCCTTGTTTGTGTGCTTCAGTGTTAGCTATACAACAACCGACTACATTCTGCAAACCTACTGGAACTACTCAGCTTGTGTAGGCCGAAGATACCATATTAAGTTGTAACCTGGTACCAACTGAATAGAATGATAGAATGATCTAGAGAGAAAGTGTGCGGATATCACGCTATATTTCATGTTGAGAACAATTTAGGTCTTATTAGACACAAGATGTGATCTATTTCTAGCACATTGAATGTCCACGTAAGTGGTCAACGTGATATATATATATATATATATATATATATATATATATATATATATATATATATATATATATATATATATATATATATGTATATATATATACATATATGCATATATATATATATATACATATATGCATATATACATATATACATATATATATATATATATATACATATATATATATATATATATATATATATATATATATATATATATATATATATATATATATATATATATATATATATATATATATATACAGTCTGTTAAAGTCTGTCATACCGGCCATGACGAAGGGAAATAGCCCTGAAACTCGAGTCGCCTTTATATATTTATATTTATATATTTATATATTTGATCCTTTATATTGAACACTCAATATTTCATCTACATTCAATACTTTCTTTCATGGTGCCATCGATTTTTATTTTATTTTATTTTATATTATATATTGTATATTATATTATATATTGTATATTCCATATTCTATACCCCACATTGGTTCTGCAGGAATATAAATAAAACATAAAAAACAGACAGTGTTGGAACTCTTTTAAACAAAATTATATATATATATATATATATATATATATATATATATATATATATATATATATATATATATATATATATATATATATATATATATATATATATATATATATAAGTATGTATGCATACCTACACACCCTTGTTTGTATATGTGGTGTTGAGTAAATGCGTGCTTGTGTGTCTGTGCACAAAGAGTCACAGCACCTTAAGAAATATTTTCTTATATTAAAAATTGTTACAAGACAAACAAAATCTTGAATACAACAGAATGAATCGAACATTGTGATATTTGTCGTATTTTTCGCTTATACAACGCTTTAGCAGTTTACAATTTTATTTCAAGCACACATTTTATGGTTAAACCGTATAGTGAAATTGCTTTTGGCGCTGGTTTTCAATATTTACATCTCAGTATCGAATTTAAAATTCCGATCAAATATTTATTTTTGCCCTTTTTATTTGCTCATTTTTCTGCTTTATTTTGCAAATAAAACAAGAGAATACGAATCAATATTTTGAATTTTTCATTTGTACAATACTCTGCATGTAAGATTGCTGAAAGAGGAATCTCTGATTTGATATTTATGTAATTTACATCGACCAAATGAGATCAAAATTAATATATTATGCCAGAGTACAGAATCAGCAAAGCAAAGATACATGTAGCGAACATCTCGATGTCTGTATATATATATATATATATATATATATATCAACAACAGCAGCAGCAACAACAACAACAATAATAATAATAATAATAATAATAATAATAATAATAATAAGTATATTATTGAATTTGGTTTGCAAGATTCTTTATGTGGGTTCGTGTGTTGAAGTATATTCTATTGTGTTTGGGGAGAGACACTAAAAGAGGATGACTCTCTCCAGACACAACAGAATATATTATTGGATTTATATATTAACTGTTGAATAGCCTATTTTGAATACCTACCTGAGAGCCAGGCCGTAAACTTTTGGGGCAGTCCCTTACTATGTGTGTGTGTGTGTGTATGTGTGGGTGAGTTTATGTGAGTGTGTGTGTGTGTGTGTCTGTATCGGCTTCTCTCCCCATCACTACTTGACAACCGGTGCTGCTGCATTTACGTCGCTTCTATTCTAGCGGTTCAACACAAGAGACTAATAAAATGTGTACATGCCTCAAGAAATAAGTTCGGAGTTCGATTTGCTTCATTAAAACTCTTCACGGTGGTACTCAAGCATGGCCGCAGTCAGATGACTAAAACAAGTAAAAGAATAAATGAATATACAATATTAATAGGTATTCTCCTCTAAACCAAATAAAAATCCTCCATCATATCGAAAAATCTACACTTCCCACATGGAACACCGCACATATTTACATGTTTTCTTCTATCTCTTTGGTCTCATAATTTTCCATAAACACATAGCATAGATATTTCTTTATCTCACAACGAAATTTCTCTAATGTAAATTTCATTCTATTCGTAATGAACATTTTTGCATGTATGAAAATTGAAGATTTCAAATTTATCTTCTACTCTAACATCATCAGATATCGTTATCCCTTGAACTATCACCAGATATAATGACTGTAGTCATTCTCCAACCCTCATTCTAGAAGTATCTTACGGTAAAGGCATTTATTAATGATTTCTTTCCTATAATAAGAACAGGACCAGAAAATGAGAGGAGAACTAAATATATACCCTGGCGTTTCTTTTATTCCTGATATATGTAATTATTGGATGCAAATGAAATTCTTCGAAGCATTATTCTACAATTTTCAGTTTTTCATCAGAAACAGTGAATAACATGTTCATACACACAACTGACATTGCCTGTTTAGCACCCGTTCATTAACTCTCATATAAACACCAACATCCATACTACGTTAACGGAGATTACTGTTACACTAAATGGATGATCTTCATTGAACAATGTTTCTTATAATCAAAGAGCATAGTCACTAATTTCGTACAAAAATTTCGAAACGAATAAATTTTTTAATATTCATCTAAAATGTATTTTATATATACAGGCGTAGGAGTGGCTGTGTAGTAACTAGCTTGCTTACCAACTACATAGATTCAGGTTCAGTCCCACTGCGTGGCGCCTTGGGCAAGTGTCTTCTACTATAGCCTCGGGCCGACCAAAGCCTTGTGAGTGGATTTGGTAGACGGAAACTGAAAACAGCCCCCGTATATATGTATATATTTATGTACATGTGTGTTTATGTTTGTGTGTTCGTGTTTGTCCCCCCAACATCACTTGATAACCGATGCTGATGTGTTTACGTCCCCGTAACGTAGCGGTTCGGCAAAAGGAGACCGATAGAATAAGTACTAGGCTTACAAAGAATAAGACCTAGGGTCGATTTGCTCGACTAAAGGCGGTGCTCCAGCATGGCCACAGTCAAATGACTGAAACAAGTAAAAAGTAATATATATAGTCTTTATATGAAGTACTGATGATCCAGCGTAGAAGCAAGAAATAAAGTTATTTAACGTCACAATCTGATCCAAGCATTCCATTAGTCGAGTTATATCTATTGCATAAATTTCATCTCTAGCTATTCCTTTTTTTGCAAGCCCTTATTAAAGATATGATGTTCATTATACGCCTAAAGTACATCGATTTTATTGGCTTTAGAAAATCAACGAAGATTGCAGTAGCTGTCACTCCCCTCCTGCTTAAATTATAAACCAGAAAGGAAAAGGAAGTCTTCAATATTTATGATACGAAACGAAACAATGGAGATGCTGTCGATGAAAGCAACAAAGAGGATGAAATAAAACAGAAGGGAAGTTATAATGTTTATATGTATATCTCATTGTCAGATTATGTAGAATATATATGTTAATTAAAATAGAAATGAATACAAAAGTAGCGTCACAAGTTTTAGTGAAATTTTTCAATTCTTGGTAGTAATAGTAGTAGTAGTGATGGTGGTGGTGATGGTAGTAGTAGTAGTAGTAGTGGTGGTGGTGGTGGTGGTGGTGGTGGTGGTGGTGGCGGTGGTGTTGGTAGTAGTAGTGATGGTGGTGGTGATGGTAGTAGTAGTAGTAGTAGTAGTGGTGGTGGTGGTGGTGGTGGTGGTGGAAGTAGTAGTAGTAGTAGTAGTAGTAGTAGTGTTGGTGGTGATGGTGGTGGTAATAGTAGTATTGGTGGTGGTGGTAGTAGTAGTAGTAGTAGTAGTAGTGTTGCTGCTGCTGCTGCTGCTGCTGGTGGTGCTGGTGCTGGTTATGGTGCTGGTGGTGCTATTGCTGGTGTTGGTTATGGTGGTGGTGGTGGTGGTGGTGGTGGTGGTAATAGTAGTGGTATTAGTGGTAGTGGTGGTGGTGGTGGTGGTATAGTAGTAGTAGTAGTAGTAGTAGTAGTAGTAGTAGTGGTAGTGGTAGTGGTAGTAGTAGTAGTAGTAGTTAGTGGAGAAAGGAGGAGGAGGTTAATAAATTTCTCATATAACGGCTCTCCTTAAGCTCATCAATAGAGCACTTAAATATATTAATGACATGAGGCGATTGATAGAAATTAGCTGATTCAGTAAGTGAATCTCATAAAACTCATTATTGCGCTATCCCTCAGAAAGTGACAATAACTTTAATGACACGGCTCTTGAAAGTACAGACACAACACATGGATATATGTGACTGGTGAACTAAAAATTATTGAATTATTCATCAGCTTCATTCAAAGTTGATAGATAATCTATCGATAAAATATTTATCAAATTCACTGATAAATAAATTGTATTTATTATACTTGTTCATCTAATTAATACGTAATCGATTAAAGCGGAGTATGTTGCTAAGTTATGCGAGAAAGGAGAAGTGGAAATTGACGTATCATTTGATGAAGTAGGAACTAACGTATTTGATAATAATCTAATTCAAACTGACATAAACTGTCTCCAGTTCTCAGGCGGCCATTACCATCCTTAGAGCAAATCAACGAGGGCGTTTATATGTATTCGGTGCTATAACAGAAATAGAACCTTAATCTCCCTCATATCACATTTGCATATCTTAGAATTAGAAATGATGCATTGAATAATAAAATCCAATATACTCTTTAAAAGATGTGGCAATAATAATTGAAATGCCTCCATGCAATTGTCGGTTCGACTAGGGTTGATCTGTATTAAACAAAAATGACGGCAACCATGGAGCCTAGGCTGTCTTCATCTTTTAGGTTTTAATTGTTTCAGGCATTGGACTGCAGTTATGATTGAGTACCGCATTGAAGGATTTAGTCGTACAAATTAGTTTGATAATTGTTACATCGGAATCTTTAGCGAACCACCAATTGCGGAAACGTCAACAAATTGACACGGATTGTTAAGCGATGTGGGGAATGTATATATGTATGTATAGAAAATTTATTTCAGCGATGTAAGGGTAAATATTTCAAGACATGCTGGTTTACGGCTGAGACCCAAATTGCAGGCAACCTATCGACTTTCCCTGAACGAGACGCCAAAATGCAGCTGCGTTGAATAAGATGGGTGGCAGTCGCAAACAATTGTCATGAAAACCGAAATACACGTGCATCTCGTGGAGGGTATGAGTATAAAATTCAACTTGACTCGCATCCCTGGCATTCGTAAGATGGATGCCTCATGTATGAGCCTATTGCCAACAGCACATAAAGAACAAGCTATCGCCTGATTGCAAAAAGGGCAGCGTGTCCTGGATTTTGCGACAGCTTACAATGTTCATGTCAGCACCGTCTATCGCTACAACACCGATACAACAACACCAACAGCGCTGCAGACCGTGCCCGCAGAGGGTGGCCCCATGTGACCACGCCCAGGCAAGACTGCTTCATTCATCTGCAAGACTTCCATTATCGTTTCAGACAGGCCAGCTTGACTGCTCGCAACACCATTGGCACTAGACAGCGGCTCATCATCGACAGCACGGTACGACGTCGACTGGCTGCCAATAACCTCTGTTGACTGTCCTCACCGCCGACCACTGTCAGACACAACTAAAATGTGCTACACAGCAACGACATTGGCGGCATCAACAATTGAGGTCGATAGTCTTCTCTGACCAGAGCCGGTACTCCGTTTCCACCTCGGATGGCATAATGAGGGTGAGGTGTACGCTACAGAGACGCATGTGTCACGGGGAGAGACGTGTGGGGTGGAAAAGCCTTATGGTTTGGTATGCTATAGGCCTGAATCAGAGAATTGGGCCGCACGTGTTTCAAAATATTGGTGCAGGCAGAGGAAATGACATCACAGCGCAGCGCTACCTTGAACAGATCCTAAGACTTCACAGCGTGCCTGTCTTTGCATGTCACCATGGCCACATGTTCCAGCAGAACAATGCTCCCTCCTACACAGCCAGGGTCGCCTTGGACTTCCTGCATCAGTACAACATTAGCACCATGCGGTTGCCGGGTCTCGGCCCGGATTTGACCTCAATTGAACATCTGTGGGATGAAATCCAGAGACGGCTGAACCAGATGGTCCCATGGCCGACAATTCATGTGCAACTGGAGGCAGCTTTCCCCAGGGTGTGGGCATAGGGGCCAATGGGCTTTGTGAACCGCCTCATGCACTCCATGTACGGACGGTGTATAGTTGTTCTGAACACCAAGGGAGGCCATGCACGGTATGCAACATGTCACGCCCTACAATCTCGATGTGCCGGATCCGCCCACTACCAGAACACACGTCAACGATCCATAGACTGTGGTCAAAGTGCAACCAAGCAATTGTCTCAATTAGATTTATCAAAATGTATTTGTGACATAATGAAATTCAAATATATTTCACAGCTGCACATGCCTCACCTTTCTTTTGCGTCTCAGTGTATATATATATATATATATATATATATATATATATATATATACTACACACTGAATCGTGGCAGGGTATGGACGGATTTCGGAGTACCGAGGAAATTATGCGTAGATGGAGAATTCTACGAGGTATAGTACAATGTATAGTACAATGCAAAATACCAAAAGGAACCTCACCCCTTCCTTACATCTCACCTTTCTTCCTCCTTTAACGCCGATGTGATATAATTTCTTGGGAGAGAAATACTTTTGCGGCTGAAGATAGCTTTGTATGGTCAATTATACACTGATATAAAGCTTGAAACACGTGTACCGCAGAACCCTTTGTGTTTTTGTTTTTATGTTTTGCATTTACAATTTATATATATATATATATGTATATATATATATATATATATATATATATATATATATATATATATATATATATATATATATATATATATATACAGGACATCAAAGTGTACGTACGCCGCTATATTTTTTTATATATAAAAAATACAAAAATGGGACAAGAACGCAAAACATCCACACAGACGATACAAAGAAAAACAAGGACGGGTTATTCGGAGTTTTCTATCCTCAGTTGAGTTCCACAATCAATTTCACTCAGAAAGCGTTACATGCTAACTGTCTATATGAAATGTCACTTGCCGAAGATTCAGCGCAGTAGAACTGAATCCAAAAGCAAGTTGGTTGAAAAGCCAGCTTCTTAATCAGATAGCCATGTCGGCAGTTATCAATTAATATTTTTGAGAACACACAAATAAACGAAGGAAGCTACAATAAAAGAAAGGCAGGATTTACTAAAATGAGATAGATATAAACTGCTGATTATATTTATTTCAGCACTTGACGAATCATAAAATATGATTTATCTAATGATAGTTGAATGGAGCTATAAGAATTTAATATTTGAAAACAGCTGCATCAATTCCATTTCAGTTAATTATTAATATTTATTGTCGTGCATACTGGAATAAAACAGCCTTTTATATTAAACGTTATTACATATTTGTCGTGAAAAAAATATATATTTAAAAGTTAGCTAAAACATTACATTGATTGTATAAGAAATATATAATTTAAAAGCGATATCATAGCTGCAGTAGAAGGGAATTCAACGATATTTCTCACAATGTATATCCTACCATATCGAGAGGTGCCAAGATAGGGAAGATGAAAGCTTAACGTAATTAGCAGATTAATGTGTCAAGCTAAAGGTTAATAGGAATGCATTCTAATTAACGATTCCCGTGCCAAGGCAGCAGATTGCTCCTCTCTTTATTTAGATTCTGTTAATGTTTCAAAAAGGCGGTGAATTGGCGGATATAATCCTTGAGGTATTTGTTCCCGCTCTCTGCGCACAGATTTAAATCCTGCCAAGATCAACTTTGCTTTTAATTATTTCATCGTCGATATAGTGTTAGTCAATTACACTTACGCTGTTATATTCTTCTCTTCCAATCACTTAGAGTTTGGCTAAATCATTAAAGATGGTGTTTTGTAAAAATCATATAAACTGTAGGGGTACTCAACCATGTCTTATGTGTGGACCCCTTTGATTACCTTTTTCATTCTGGTGTAGCCTCGTAATCAGACAATGTTTAAAAAATAGTTTTATAGAAAGTTCTTTCGAAATTCCTATTCTGTTTTCCACGTATGTAAAACGGGGACCACCTCCCCCTGTGCGATGAAGTTAATATAATAGACAGAGAACACCACAGAAAAATACGAAGACTAAAGAAGCAGCACATATGCTAGGACACAACAACCTCCTAACCAGACCGAGTGCAGATATGAGCAGCATATGGGAACCGGTATTAAGGAAGGATAGGAAAATATTAGATTTATAAGCACTAAAATTCACTCCATAATTGACCACGGGCATATGGCGTAGTAGTAACCCCAAGATTCCGAGTTCGATTCCAGGCAGTGACCTGAATAATAATAGTAATAATAATATCGAAAATACCTTAGAAATGAGAACCCAGGTTCGAAATTTTCCCAAGACACCTGATGAGGGCTGGAGGGTATATCAACCAAAGCGTTGTGTTAACAACAAACAAGATGAGCACAAAATATCCGTCAAAATGTAATTAATGTATGTAAAAGGTTGCTGAAAGAAACCCAACCGTTCCTTGCCATAAATATATCTGGAGCTTAATTTTTTCCGGGGGCACTTAAAATACTATTGTGGATACCCAATTTAATATTTTGTTGTGCGAACCTCAGTAAATCTTATATGGATCCTCTAAAGGAAGGTAACAGAAAACCTCTATAGTATTACTCCACGGAAATCCATGACCCGTATTATGTACACGGCAAGGAATTCACAAGTGGTTGCTCGTTGAGCTTTGAGAACAAGGAAGAAAGTATTTCAAGTTATATATGTATATATGTGTGTGTGCGTGTGTGTGTGTGTGTGTGTGTGTGTGTGTGTGTGTGTGTGTGTGTGTGTGTGTGTGTGTGTGTGTGTGTGTGTGTGTGTGTGTGTGTGTGTGTGTGTGTGTATGAAGATATATAAGCAAACAGCGTAATCACCATACAATAACGACCGATTTTCAACGTACAAATTCAGCAAATTAGTTTCTTAGAAGAAAATTACTTGTGACCGGATACGAAAACAGCTTTCAATTGAGAAGACGTTGTTTCACACAAATTCTACAAGATTACAATTGTTGCTGATGATTTACTTAACGATTGATGCGTAGTTGAGTTACATTTCTGCTTTACAAAGACCTTTAATACAGTCGATCATTGAGTATGTGACAAATTGCACCAAGATTCCTCTTTACTCAGCATTACTGTTCATTAAAACTACATGAATTTCGCTATTTTTATGTCTCTTATTCTATAAAATACCTAATATTTTCGGATACGATACTTACATAGAGTGGGCAATATTGAGCAATTTAATTAAAACTCCTATGAATCGTATATATTAGGCAAATGAAGCTATCTGCTAGAATAAACTTGTACATTGTAAAGTTATAAATACATCTAAAACGTAATAAGATTATCTATATTGTGCTTGTTGCAATATATAAGGTTTCTATTTGCATAACTGTAAGTGAAATATGGTAATATTAAACACTTTAAAATGCTTTTAGAAATAAAAATAACTGAACAGACATATATTTGTTATGCTGATTCTGAAATGGAAGAATGCCTGATATTTTTCTCTTGGTTTTCATAATTGAAATATAATATTCAAATGTCTCAGATATTAGCGAGTAGAAACAAACTGTCAACTATTAAAATGGAAATAGCATTTCATTCGTTAAAACATTCCCGTTGAAGTTTCATTTCTATATTAATAAATTCACTCTGAGATATCAATATAGCCTAATTATGAAATATATCCCTTTTAAACACGAGAATTTTATCTAAACGTCATTACGCGATGCACCGTCGTTACACATACACCCTCAAACCTATAACTTTATGTGTGAGCGTGTAGTGGCGGTGTGGTAAGTAGCTTGCTTACTAACCACATGGTTCTGGGTTCAGTCCCACTGCGTGGCACGTTGGACAAGTGTCTTCTGCTATAGCCTTGGGCCGACCAAAATTTTGTGAGTGGATATGGTAGACAGAAACTGAAAGAAGCCTGTCGTATATATATATATATATATATATATCTATATATATATATGTGTGTGTGTGTGTGTGTGTGTGTGTTTGTGTGTCTGTATTTGTTCCCCCAACTAAACTGCATCAATGGGCAATGGCACCACTGTTATAGATTGGTTTATGAATTTAAAGGAAAAGCCCTAAGAACAAGATTTACGCTGTTGATATCGTAGACATTTATCCCCCGATATCTAGATTATTGCTGGATAAGGCGATTGAGATTACAGAAAGATATGTCAATTTTGATCTTATAGAATTTTGTGTCCATTGGCTTTCTTTGACAAACTAGTTCATGCACAGGATTTTAATAATTATGTTAGCACCCACTTCTCTCTTTAGAATTGATGGAGATGAAGCGAGTACTGATCATCTCGCGATTCCGTCGATAGACGTGTGTTGGAAATACGTAGGTAAGAAATGAGTTGCTGACGGTACTGGATAGGAAAAAGTGAAATATTTAGGAGAGGATTTTGATATCGAAATATATCAAAGAGAAGAATAGGAAAGGAAATAAACGTACCTACAATCTCAGTTTTCGGATATTATAGAGCTAGTAAAATCAGTCGAAAGAATACAGTGAACATGTGGCGAGTGGAAACATTTTCTTGCAGACGACTTCAGGAAAATGTTAACAGGAGAGAAATTAATGAGAGACAGCAACGTTTCACATCCTCTACATAAACCAAAATTATCTTGTCAGTTCTTTCATGTCGACTCTGAAGAAGAACTGTGACCGAAACATGGGATTTTCTACACCACAAGTCAATTTCACTACAAACTTTTTATCGATTTCACTAAATAAAAACAAATCTTGCCAACGACGACCAATACCAATCACTTTGGAGTTTGTTTGATCATATTATATATCTATTATATATCTACCTGTTCAAAGAAAGTCTGATCTTTGTAGCCACTGTAAAACAGAGTGTAGAGATACAGAACTGAGATGATGGCGGTGTTAATATGCTTCTAAATTAATTGTTTATTTTCAGTCTACGACACGTCTCATTACAGTGAAATATTAGACACTTTGAAATTGTCTATAATGTTGGGAGATATAAATGATATTTTGAGATGAAAATGCCATTCGCGAGTACATTAGTGACCGAAGATTCAATCGGAAACCAAAAATTGCTCGAGGTACAGACTTACTAAATGATTATCTGTTACCACATCGATCGCTTCTATGAAATACCGTAGTCAATCGCTATATGAGGCCGGTTGTTAATGTTTTAATCTCTTTCTTTTTCTTGCATGTGTTTGTGTGCTTTTTTAGAAATAAAACAAATTAATTATTTCTTTTTTTTTTGTGCATGTGTGTTTATGTATGTGCATACATACATACATACATACATACATACATACAGATATAGCTATAGAACTATACAAATATACATATTTTTTTATTTTCATATTAAATATATAATCATATACGATCAAAAAGTCTTCGAAAATAAGCAGCCGATGGCATTCTGCTGTCTTTGAAAAATAATTAAATTTCACAAAATGTACGGAATCATAAAATATATAGATAATATAGATAACTTACAATTATCACAAGCTGCTTATGTTTCTCTATATAAATGATTATAAAATTTCGACTGATTTATATAATTTCTTTCAGTGTATAGGTTTTATTTCTATATTGGTGGTTACTGATTCACTTCCACAACAATCATGAAGATATGACCAAATTTTAAATGAAATATTGTGCAGTCAAAATCAACTGATATCGTTTTATTGCTACTATCTTTTACTATTCACAGATTATGAAATGACAAAATGTGTGATCGAACCGAGGATGGTCTGAAAATAGAATATGAAATATATTATGTATTTAGTGAATTTATTTAATGAATTGTGTTGGCTAGAGGGAGATAAGATGTGGAATGAGCACAACCCGCAGAGTGACGGAGTCGGACACTTGCAAAATCATGAAAGACTTCCCAATTCAGACAGATCAGATGCTAGATTATAACAGACCGGACCTAGTGGTGGTCGGCAAGATGCAGCACATGTGCTATATAGTTGATGCTGCGTGCCCCTTTGATCCACGAGTAGTCAAGAAAGAACGCGAAAACATAGATAAATACAACTCTCTTAAGTGCGAAATTGCTCGGCTATAGAAAATGAAGGTGAAGTTAGTGCCAATTATTTTGGGGTCCTTGGGGACAATATTAGAAAGCATCAAGAGGAATATAAAGGCAATCGGAATTAAGTGTCCAGGATAACTGTCAGTAAAAGTTTGCCCCGTTGTACGGGAGAATAATCGGGAAAGTATCAAATACTTGAAAAGAACAGATAGCATGGTACCGAAGGATGCAGGCCGCAAGTCCGCTACGCATGCAAGACTCTAGGAATTCCAACGAAACGTGAGATTAAAAGAAATAATAGTAATACTAATCCTTTCTGCAAAAGACACGAGGCCTAAAATTTTGAGGAAGTGGACTAGTCGATGAGATCGATCCCAGTATTTCAATGGTACTTTATTTATCGACCCCGTGAGGATGAAGGGCAAAGTCGACCTCGGCGGGATTTGAACTCACAACGTAGTGACGGGCGAAATACAGCTAATCATTTCGTCCAGCTCACTGCCTTCATGATGATGATAATAATAATAATAATAATAATAATAATAATAATAATAATAATAATAATAATAATAATAATAATAATAATAATAATGAAGAAGAAATAAAATGCTTTCTAATTGATGTATCAATACCAGCAGATGACAATGTTTCCCTAAAAGAAATGGAAAAAACTTTCAAAATACAAAGACCTGGAAATAGAGGTAACTCGAATGTGGAATCTAAAAACAGAGACAATTCCTATCATAGTAGTCGTATTAGGTATGATAAAAAATATTCAGAGAAATACATAACAAAAACACCAGGACTTACAAATATATATAATTAACAGAAAATTGCACTACTGGGCACTGAACACATCGTACGCAAAACACTTTCAATACTGTAAACATAAGAGCACCACAGCAAACCAGAGCACATACCCAAGGCACACAGAGCTGCGCTCGGTAGTAAAGTGAAAGCACGCTATAAAAATAAAACTACTGAATAATAATAATAATAATAATAATAATAATAATAATAATAATAATAATAATAATAATAATAATAATAATAATAATAATACAGACAGTGAACCATTCATAAGTTTAAAACGCCACACACACACAAAAATACACTATGCCTGGAGATAAATCTATCAACAAAAAAAATACAGATGAATACCGATCTGCTAGCCTTAAAAAACTACGCTACGAGCAATGTTTACATGCTGAGAACTCGGTGACGGTGTTGTCTCAAAAAACTGACCCTAAACAGACAAATCCGTCCCCGAATGTCAACGCCAAAGCTCGTCATGCCTCAATGATAACAAGGTAGATCACAAACCAGAGTGGTTATCGACCGAATCACAAAGGGCCACTCACTCGAAATAGATCTGCTAGACTTAAGAAGCTACGTCACGAAAGCTCGGAGACGGTGTTGTCTCAAAAAACTTACCCTAAACAGACAGATCCGTCCCCTAGTGTCAACGTCGAAGCTTGTTATGCCTCACTGTTAATAAAACAAAATATAAACCGCAATGGTCATAGACCGGATTATAAAGGACCACTTACTCGGATAATGAACCAGATCCGAGACGAGAAATCTGCTACTGGTTCAAATCTTCCCGACACACAGGAGCTGGAAGTACCCCACAACCGGAATATTCCAACAGATGGCCATCCATGCTCGTCATCAAATAACCAAAAGAAAAAGAATGAAAAATGGTCTAGGGAAGATAATAAAGAAGTTCTTAGAGCCTTCTACCGTGCCATATATTTCCCTACAGATAAATCTAATACTGTACAAACCTACTTAAACTGGAGACAGAAACACCTTGCAGTAAGACCCTACATAGACAGTAATAAACTTGCCAACGTCAGAAGAAACATTATAAAAAAAATTTAAAAAAATAAAAAAAAAATTACTAACTGAAATAGAGATTGACCAAATTAAGCAAGCAGTAAAGGATAAAAAGAATGAAACTGCAGCTAAAGAAGATACTACAGAGGAAATAATTATAAACCAGCCCAAGGCTGATGAAAATACAGTAATAATTGAAAGAGTTAAGGTAACTGATAGGCAAAATAAAATACTCTCTGAACCAACCATAAACACTAAGGCAGGTGAAAATCAAATAGATGAAGGAAGTCATACAGAAATCGACGCAACAGAAGTACATGATCTAAAAAATCAAATCATGATTGAATGGCTGAAAATTAAAGAAACTAGTATGAATGAACGCGACACTCTCCCCAAAATTCGCAATTCTAACCAAAACCTGAAAATAATTGGTAAAATCCGCCTTGCACTTAAGGATATAATTTCAGCTAATGATGTTGATATTACAGATCTCAACCACCTGTACTATGCATCCGCAAGAATCTCAACGATTCTATGTGGTGAAAAGATTAGAAAAAGACAACACTCCCACAAAAAGCCTTCTTGGCAAGAACGCATTCAACACCAAATTAAGCTGCTTAGATCTGACATAGAATGTTTGAAAAACCTTAAATTTGACAAGAGTATCAAACCTACAAAGACCCAAAAACTAAAGAAAAAATATAACATGAAAACCATAGTTGACATTGATGCCACCATAGAAACCATCAAGCAAAAGGTATGTGCTAAAGCTGCCCGCATAGCAAGGTATGAAAAGCGTGTTAAATTCTTCCGAGATAATAACATGTTCAAAAATAACCCCAAAAATTTCTACAGGAAGATAGGGAAAACACCAGTAACAATAAAGTCTGTCCCATCAAAAGAAGAAGTGCAAGAATTTTGGAATAAAATCTGGGCAGAAGATAAAACACACAATGAAAAGGCCCCTTGGATTGATAGAATAGCTACAGACCTAGACTCCTTAGAGGAGCAAAAGTGGGAGGGGGTCAGGGTAGAAGATATAAGATCTGCTCTCAGGAGGTCAAGCAAATGGAAGTCTCCAGGAAAGGATAAAATTCCTAACTTCTGGTTGAATGCCTTCCCAGAAAGCCATGAACTGCTAACAAAACTTTACAACGATGTTTTGCAAAACCCTAGTTTGATGCCCTCTTGGCTAGTTAATGGTTTAACATTCCTGCTTCCAAAAAATGAGGAAACAAACGAACCAAAAAATTATCGCCCCATAACCTGCTTAACAACAATGTATAAGACGCTAACATCTGTCCTAACCGAGTACACCTATAGTTTTTTAATAGAAAGTAGCATATTCCATAATGAGCAAAAGGGATGTAAACGTGGATCTTATGGTTGTAAAGATCAGCTACTCATCAATAAGATGATCTTAGAAGATTGTCACAAGCGACACAAAAACTTGTCAATAGCCTGGATAGACTATAAAAAGGCCTTTGATAGCCTACCACATAGCTGGATTAGGAAATGTCTGGAAATGTATAAAATAGCTCCTACTCTGCGAAACTTTTTATCTGTAAGTATGAGATCATGGAGAACCACACTGATGTTGAACAATGACAATGAATCTCTAAATGCTGGAGATGTAAGAATTTCATGTGGCATTTTCCAGGGTGACTCACTATCACCACTCCTCTTCTGTCTAGCCCTAATACCGCTCTCAAAATTGCTCAATGATGCACAGTATGGTTATAAAATATTTGATAAAAATATAAATCATCTCATTTACATGGATGATTTAAAGCTCTTTGCAAAAAATGACCAACAACTCAAAGGCCTACTAGCGATTGTTAAACAATTCAGTGATGACATCAGGATGCAATTTGGCCTTGATAAATGTGCAAAAGCTATCTTTATCAAAGGAAAAATGACAAATACATCTAATGTGAACCTTGACCAGCAAAATGTCATAAAAGAGTTAGAACCAGCGGAGAGCTACAAATACCTAGGGGTAATTGAAGGGGACAATATCAAGCACTCAGTGATGAGGGAAAGGATCAGAAGAGAATGTTATCGCAGGGTGAGAGCAATACTGAAGACAGAGCTGAACGCGAGAAACAGGATCGAAGCGATCAATGCTCTAGCCATACCAGTCGTGACTTACAGTTTCAACATCGTTAACTGGTCAATTACTGAAATATGTAATGTTGACAGAAAAATACGAAAACTGTTGACAATGCATAGAATGCACCACCCTAAGGCAGATATAGAACGTCTTTATCTGCCAAGAAAAGAGGGAGGTCGAGGACTACTACAGCTGGCATTATCAATGAAGGTAGCCACAATTGGCCTAGATACCTATATGAAAAACTCTGAGGACTGGATGCTAAAACTTGTCTTAAAATATGAAAGCAAGAAAGCATCTTACTCAGTAACAAAACAGGCAAAGGAATATCTAAGTGAATTCCAATTGCAACAAATTCAAGAATTAGACGAACTAGAAACACCTACAGAAAAAGCTAAGCGCTTGAAAACCCGTGCTAAAATTGCTGCCTTAGCTATTATGACTGAAAAATGGCATGGAAAACCTCTCAATGGCAAATACCCAAAGAGAGCGAATAATGCAGATATTGACAAAGCCCTTACCCACCAATGGTTAATGGCCTCTGGATTGAAATCAGAAACAGAGGGGTTTATCATAGCAGCCCAAGATCAATGCCTACCTACAAAGAACTACCAGGCCAACATATTAAAGAACGGCAGCTCCCCATTATGTCGTATATGCCAACAACAAAATGAGACCATCGATCATGTTGTCTCCATGTGCAGTCTGCTTGCGCCTACAGAGTATCTCAACAGGCATGATAGAGCTGCACAATATATTCACTGGGTAATATGCAAAAACCTGGACTTGCCCCATGATAAAAACTGGTGGGAACACAAACCACCCCCAGTACTTGAAAATGATCACATTGCACTCCTCTGGAACTTCACCATTCAAACTGACAGAAAGATAGACGCAAATAGGCCAGACATCATACTGAAAGACTTCAGACAAAAATCATGCCTCCTCATTGATATGACTGTCCCAATTGATATAAACGTATCTGTCAAGACCTACCAAAAACTGAGCAAATATAAAGATCTTGAAATAGAAATTAGCAAAATGTGGAATCTGAAGACGAAAACAATACCTATTGTCATAGGTGCCCTGGGAATGACAGCGAAACGGGCTGATTACTACCTAGCTCAGATACCAGGAAACCCCAAAATGGCTGACGTCCAAAAGATAGTGCTCATGGGAACTGCCCATATCCTACGTAAAATACTGTCTATGTGATCTCAAATTTTAAAGCAAACATAATTTTCTTATGGTTTCTTAAACATTCACTTGAACAAAACTGTACAAATCCAAATATATGGTACCCTAGGCATAACACCTACATGAACTTCTAACTTGTTGTCTCTTGAGGTCTCTGGGTGAGACTTGGATCCAACTTGTACAAATGCAAAACAAAAGTCAAACATAAAATAATAATAATAATAATGATCATGATCATGATCATGATAACAGAACATACTATGTGACCATGATATTTCGGCAAAAGAATTTGATAAGCTCAGAAAAT
>NC_142930.1:160505066-160530066 GCF_046866305.1 Octopus bimaculoides | reverse complement strand
TAATATCCCTCACAGATATGCTCTCAGCCACACAGAGAGCCACGATCACAAGGTATGCAGATGATAGAAAAAGTCTCACAAATCAAATAGAATCCTGAAAACTTTATGCACCGGCAACCGATCTTTTTCAGCCATTTTGGTTGTTGAGTGCTGATACTTCCATGTGCTCCAATTAATTTTAGCAACACGTCTACTCTCTTTATTGGCCGCAACCTTGGTATTTCTCACTTCAAATCGCCATAACTGTTTATTTTCTTCTTTTAATATTGATTCTGTTGTCACCGGGCCATGTTATGTCGATTATTATATGTTCTTTCCTTTTTGGTCACCACAACGATGTCCGGTTTCCGATGCCTGGTTCGGTGATCGCACTGGATCATTGCATCCCACAAGATTTTGCAATTCTCATTTTCGGTCACTCCTTCTGGAGTTTGCTCATACCACGTCTTTGCTCTATGGAGGCTGTGGTTTCCGCAGAGCTCCCAATAGATCATTCTTGCCACATTATCATGGCGTTTTTGTATTCGTGATGTGCCAATTTCAGGCATTCGGCAACGATGTACCGTACCGTTTCACCACACATTCTGCGTTAGTCGCTATCGATAGTGTTGTCTATTCTGCACTTCATATAACAAGTCCTTAAAGCTACGACTTGAGTATGAATATGTAAACAGCAAAATTTCTTGCTCTGTTGTCAAGGAAACGTTTAAATTTGTAAGGGAACGTAACATTAATGGTGAATTGGACGAAGAACTTGAAACCATGGCTTCCAAGCAAGTAAAAGAATCAAATGAACTGCTGAAATGAATGGACAAATGCAATTTAAGGACGAGTGAACCCAAAAGTCCCAGCACGAACGATATATACTTCGAAGCCAGCATACTGATATTGACTAAGAGACAACCCACCGATGGCTGCAGAGTTAGGACTGAAAGCAGAGACAGAAACGTTCATTGAAGCTGCTCAAGGGAAAAATCTTTTACTAGAAATTACGTGGCAAATATTCTTCAAATCGGTGCTAACAAAAAATGCAGATTCTGAAGCAATTTTAATGAAATAGCTCCCCATCTTCTTTTTTTTCTTTTTTGTCAGCCTTGTACTAATATCAAACAAATATAAAAATCACCACGATGGGAGAGCACAATATTTAAATTGGATAATATGGAAGCACTGTCAAATAAACAACCATACTGACCTGGTATGAGTATGTAGTTGAAGAACATGAGATTTTCCACTCGACACTGACAATCTAGACTAATCGATCAGACATAATGTTTAAAGACACGAAAGAAAATGTTAGGAACTTGATATATATTATGTCCCTAATGGAAAGAATATTATTTTTCAAGGAATTTGACAAGCTCAGTAAAAATAAAGATCTATAAATTGAAATACAGAAAATGTGGCATTTTGAAGCTTGTAAGTGCATTTGATAGATAAAAGAAAGGATGTCAGGAACATTTCCATAAACACCCACGGGACACATCTGTCGCAGAAATCAAGGAAATTGTGTTAGCAATTACTACGCATATCTTTAGAAAAACCCTATTGGCTTAAATGTTGTGTAGTATGTTTTATATAAATGTATTTCTGTATTGTCCAACCAGTTTCCCTACCCCAGCATTCCATTACATTAATCATCTCTTAAGCATCAGTTGCCCTTGGATGCTGCGTGTAGCCCGGCATGTGATTTTATCGAACACACAAAAGGAAGAATAAAAAGAACAAAAATAACAACCACAGCAAAAGCAATGGCAATAACAATAATAATGATAATAATAATAATAATAACAACAATAATAATAATAATAATAATAATAATAATAATAATAATAATAATAATATTTATTAATTTTTTAAATACATATTTTACCTGTGAATTTGCGTGTGTAATCTGGGAATGCGTACAATGATCTTCTTTGCCCTAGGTGTACGGAAAACACTCGGCGAGAAATGGAATAAAATTTGAAGAAAGAAGAAAGAAAAATAATAATAATAATAAATCCTGTGATTTCAAACTTCCTGAAGCACACGTCAGCCTGGAATACATGTCTCCAATTATACCACTCTAATGGAGAACTAACTACAACGAATATTGATATCAACTGTTGCTTTTACGAAGGTGACTTACCTTCGCCCTAATACCCCTTACAATTGAACTTAACAGAACAGGGTATGGGTATAAGTTTCATCACAAGAAAATAAGACATCTAGTTTATGGTAAAGACGCTAATCAGCTTGAAGGTCTCTTACGTACTGTGAAAGAATTGAGTGATGACATACGGATGGAACTTGGTTTTGATAAACGTACGAAGTCCAATTTCCAGAAAGGGAAATTGATGACCTCACACACAGTGGTGTTAGATGCTGATGCAGTTATAAAACAATTTGAGCAGGAATACAGTTACGAATACCTCCGACTAAATGAGAGTTCTGACATTCAGCATGCAAGCATGAAAGAGGAGAACAGGAAGGAATGTTACTGAAGATTTCAGCAGTCCTAAAATACGAGTTAAATGCACATAACTAGGCATTAGCGATAAATTCCTTGTCAGCTCCCATTGTTATTTGTAGTTTCAATGTGCTGAACTGGAATATCAGCGAAATAAGTAAGATTGACTGGAAAATCCGTAAGCTGCTGTCTTGCAATAAGATGCATCACACAAAAGTAGATGCAGATCGCATTTACCCTTCCCAGAGCCCAAGAAGATCAAGACTTGATCCAATTTGAAATCTACAAAACCACCAGGATTGGATTGGCAAAATAACTTGAAAATCTAACGACTGGATGTTGAAAAACACGAGTGACGTAGGAAGCTTCATTCTGTCAAGGAGTGCAAATAATTTGCTAGTGAGTTCAGGCATAATACCCAGGTTGAACAGCATGACGGAAATGCGACAACTGTTGTTGCAAAAGTGGTGAAATCAATAAAAAAGCAAAAAGCGTTTAAACAACTGGCTAAGTTTGGACAAAAACTTCTGCATGGCAAATATCAGGTTTAAGCAGAAAGATGTAGAGATTATGGAGGATGAGGAAGACAATTATTTCTGTGATGATTGATGCGTCACACCCAAACTGATGAAGGATATTGGAATTGAGGGTCGGATTGTCGATTTGCAGAAATGTTCCATCCTGCATCCTGCAAGAATCCGAATAATATACGTTTGGAACAGAATGAAGAGTGAGAATTACTCATTATTTTCCGTAGAGTATAATCACATATTTCGTTGAACAGAAATCACTTCCGATATTTATTAATCTGTCATCAAACATTGTCTAGCAATAACTTAATGGACTACTTCAGATGAAAGAACGCGCTAAAGCCCTCCAGAAAAGTTATGGTTGCTCTAATATATCAAAGCGCATTTACGCAAGTTATCTTGTGTAATCCTGTTTCGTTGGCGAGTAGAGTTTCATATAATACCGCCTCTCTCTTTTTCTCTCTTCCTCTCTCTCTATGTCTATCTCTCTGTCCTTCTCTCCTTCTCTCCCTCTCTCCTTCTCTCTCTCTCTCTCTCTCTCTCTCTCTCTCTCTCTCTCTCTCTCCCTCTGACACACATACACATATATGTATATGTATGTTGATAGAGCGATATAGTCATATATATATATATATATATATATATATAAGGATTTACTTATTCAGCATTACTTGAAACCTCTGGATCTGGGTGTAATTGACACCACTACCGCTCATAACCTATATATATATATATATATATATATATATATATATAGAGAGAGAGAGAGAGAGAGAGAGAGAGAGAGAGAGAGAGAGAGAGAGAGATTACGTAGATGTACTTGCATAGCAAGTGGCCTGATCTGAGATCGTGCGCTGGAACGAAAACAATTGCAGCGTGGAAAGGTGTTTATAAGCCATTTAAAATAACACACAAAGACCGTTAGATTCACTGCAACATTTAAATTCAATTTGTTAAAATATTTTCGTTGCTTTGAGACCGCGACCCGTTCACTGACAAAATTCTGAGATGCAGCACAGAATTTTGTCAGTGAACGGGTCGCGGTCTCAAAGCGACGAAAATATTTTAACAAATTGAATTTAAATGTTGCAGTGAATCTAACGGTCTTTGTGTGTTATTTTAAATGGCTTATAAACACCTTTCCACGCTGCAATTGTATAAATATATATATATATATATATGTATGTGTATATATATATATATATATATATATATATATATATATATATATATATATATATATATAAGATTAATGTAATATAAAGCTGTAGCAAATTAACACCAAATATACAGTGCGTGTGTTTTTATTGGCTAAACTGGCAATATGACCATCGCCAAGTACAACAACATCTGTTCAACACACGATTTCACATCAAAAATCTTGCAAAACAAATATATATATATATATATATATATATATATATATATATATGTATGTATGTATCTTTTCCCTTTTACTTGCTTCAGTCATTTGACAGCGGCATTGCTGGGGCCCTGTCTTGGAGAATTTTCGTCGAGGAAATTGACCTTAGTACCTATTTTTCGTACGTCTGGTACTTATTCTATCGGTCTCGTTTGCTGAAATGCTAAGTTCTGGAGGCTCAAAGAAATCAATACCGGTTGTGAAGCGGTGGTGGGGGATAGTCACGGACATAAAGACACACACATACACATATGCAATACACACACACACACACACACACATACACAGATACACGCACAGATACGTGGTCTGATCAATAAGTATCCGGACTGTTGCCATAGTAACAAAGCTAAAGCACGTTGAGGGAAGCTGCTTGACACAGATTGAACTTGAATTCTGCTGTGCATGCGCACTAAGGTTTAACGTTCTAGCTCACTTCTGCTGTTTACAGCAGTGCTTAGAAGGAACATGTGTAGCGTGTGATCATCGCATTGAACATGACAGAGAAAGATGAGCAGAGAATGTGCATCAAAATTTGCCAAAAAGCTAGGATATACCTGTTCAGAGGCGTGCGTAAAGTTTTCAAAATCTTTTCATAGTTTTCGACACAATCAAGATCTTGTGTAATGGAAGCCCAAGTGTCTTTTTGGCCAGCTGAAAGAGATTTTGACACAAACTTGGTAGACACGCGTCTAATACCCACATTTTCAGTGATAATGGATTGAACCGGACAATAACTAATCTGCACATCATATGATAACTCACGGATGGTGATTCGTCTATTTCCTCTCACAACTGCACGCACATCTGCAAAGTTTTTCTCAGTTTTACTGGTTGCGGGTTTCCCCAAAACTTCGTCAATATTGACATTTTATCAGTCATCTTGGAAGCGTCTGAACCACTCGTACACTCGTGTGTGGTTCATACACTCCTTTGCCTGGACTTCTGAGCAGGTATCATCATGTCTAAATGATGGGACCTAAGTCAAGGAGATATGTGCTTATCTGATATCCTAGTTTTCTTCTGCAACTGTTTGATTGTCGATGTAGGTTTTCATACTGAACTGCAGAAGATGTTTTTACAACCTACACTAATCTTTTTGATCATTGTTTTATTAATGCTTTAGACAATAACTTTGGTACGTGTGTTCACGTTTTAAGCACTTGTCGGCGACTGACCTAAAAGAAGTGGTAATGAAATCCAGTTGTTACCGGATTTTTATAGTTTGCACTGAATTCCTTTCAAACATACTTAAACAGACAAATATCACCACCGGCCCTATAATTGTTTAGCGTTTCATTCCAAGTTGCTTTCGTTCTTTACTTTATTTCACATGATTCGTATTGGTGTGGTGGTGAGATGAGGGTGGCGCTCATCGTTTTTGTATTTCCGTACTCAGATTTCACACATAATCTTATGATTTTCTTTTCTTCTGCGAAGTTTCATGAATCGATATAGAATAAAGCGAGATCATCTAAAGTTTTTATTTTTACATAGAGTTTTGAAACTTGCGTTATAATGTGGGATTGTATATTTATGATCAAAGATCAAGCGGAAAATCAGCAAGCATTAAATTGAGCATCAGAATAAGCTGGTTTAATGCGTTAAGCAGTTTTATATCCGGTCATTGTGACTTTAGGAATTAGATAATCTTTCGTATGATACCTTACTAATAATTGCCCAAACCCGCTAGCGATAGGCCACCCACAGGTCTTCATCGAAAACATGTCACTAAGATTATTTTGAATCTTATATATAGTTTAAAACGTTATTGCTTCAAACAAACAATGGATCTGTAAAGAAATTTCAAGATATTCTTAATGCAGCATATTAAACTCTGAAACTGCTGTCTCATCGATATGATACATTGCAAGTAAAATAAGTATATATATATATATATATATATATATATATATATATATATACATTCATACATATACATTCATACATATATTATATATATGTGTGTGTGTGTGTGTGTGTGTGTGTGTGTATATTTTTATAGTGAAGTGATGAGAAAATGTCGGTAAAGAAATTTGAGAAATTTGTAAAGAAAATACGAAATTAGGTTATTTCTCCCAAAACAATGTTACTTTACACAAAATTATATAACATTTTCCTAACATATCGATTTAAATATATTCTTTAACCACAAAACACAAGTCTTCTGTAGTTTTTTCACTCTATTTTGTCTTTATATATATATATATATATATATATATATATATATATATATATATATATATATTGTTATGTATAAGATAATGAAGGGTGAGAACTAACCCTATATTTTCCGAAGTTGGCGAGATAAACGTTTGTCAACGACCGTTTGGCAGAGGTGAAATAACGTCGGTATGAATAACCAAAGATATATACAGGAAGTTACTATAGTACGAGACAGGTAACCTCGTTCACTTCCTGTTAACGAGCTTGGCGAGAATAGAACTAGAACGAGGGACGGAGCTGCAAACGGGTCGGACCGTTCACTACCTACCTTGAAACCATTGAGACTCGACATAATCTCCATAAATGAAGATTTACTTCCCTGTTTGAACACTTTATTGTTGCGATCAGAAGTTTACCCCTTTTTCTTACATTATTAACTTGTCTGATCGTAACAATATATATATATATATATATATATATATATATATATATATATATATATATATAGAGAGAGAGAGAGAGAGAGAGAGAGAGAGAGAGAGAGAGAGAGAGGGAGAGATAGATATATACATATATATATATAGATATATATATATAGATATATATATATATATATATATATGAGAGCGTCTCATAAAGCGAGATTTATATATCTTAATTTGCAGAGGAATTTGTAGTGAGTAGTTTAGCTTAATCAGTCAAACCCTCGTCACATGTAATGACGGGGATGTGAGTTCGAGTCCACAGCTAGTCACCTACACTTTTCTCTGCAAAATAGGGATAGATTATCCTGTTCAGGCTATATTATTAGCATTATTCTGCGATTGAGAATTTAAAATCACTTCTTTAACTTTCTAAAAAAGACATCTCAACGCTTCTAAAAGCAGGCTTCGCTTGTTTATTTACGTTTGTCGTAATTTGAATTTATATATATATATATATATATATATAAGACAAAATAGAGGGCAATTGAAAGAAGCGCATCGTATATCTATATGTGTGTATATATGTGTATAACTATGATTCAATAGTTATACACATGTACTTTTATAAAGGTATTTTCTATAGTATTTCCGAAGTGCAGATTTCAAGAAGAGAAGAATATACAGGTGACAATTCATTACGACCGTTCCAAGTGGCTCCTTTAATTGATTAAATAGAACATTACATCAAATTTGAAAGAAACTGTTCTCGTCAGATGACCGCATATACTTCATACATAATGGTATAACAACTTTTTGAAACGTATTTATATTAATAATGGAAATCAAAATATCCACATTGGTAAGAAACATCATTCCCAACCAAATGGTTCCGGCTTCTGTCCCACCCAGTACGTGGCACTTTGGGCAAATGCCTTCTACTATAGCCAAGGCCGACCAAAGCCCTGTAAGTGGATTACGTAGATGGAAATTAAACGAAAGCCGTTGTAAATGTATGTATATATATATATATATATATATATATATATATATATATATATATATATATATATATGTCTGTGTGTGTGTGTGTGTGTGTTTGTGTGTGTGTGTGTGTGTGTGTGTGTGTGTGTGTGTGTGTGTAAGGGATAAAACTCTTTTACGAGAATTTTATCAAGAAGCCAGTTAAGTTTATTTAAAAGAAAGTTGGTCGTCTTCTCTTGGTTGTTTTTCCTCGCATTAGGTACTAAATGTGATTATTTTGAGAAATTCGCCGATACTTTGAGTTTTGGTACCGGTCATGTTAGTGTTACCTGTAACGACATTACTATATATATATATATATATATATATATATACAGAGAGAGAGAGAGAGAGAGAGAATTGTATAGGATACAATTTCTCTTAAAGATACAGCAGCTACCATGCCAATATGCTGAAATTAGATGTCAAACACGTGCAACCACTACAGGTACTCACTCTCATATACATAGGTTCTCTATGTTGAGTTAACATCTGGAGTTGGTGGATGTATTTGACGTCTATTTTCAGCATGCAGGCATGCTAACAGGCATGCTAACAGCCTTAAGTGTAATTCTATCCTATACAATTATATATCTCTAAACAGTATTTTATCAAAAAGGTTTTTTTCATTATATGCTGGCCACTGAAAACATTCATTAATTTTAATAATTTCATCCTATAATTATGTTTATATATATGTGTGTGTGTGTGTGTGTGTGTGTGTGTGTGTGTGTGTGTGTGTGTGTGTGTATACACATATGTATAATGCATGTTTGTATATGCCTATATATTTATTTATTACTCAACAAAAATGAAAGATTGCGTCTTGTCCAGAGAGCTTATTAATTAGAATATTCTACCTAAGTTCGATGTGTTGTAAAATAATAACGTAATCTCCAGAGAACTTTGCGACAAACCACTTTGTGCACAGGACAAACACTGAGATGCAAGGGTTGTGTATGTGCTAATTAATTGTGTATAACTTAATTAAAAAGGCAGCTTCTAAAGGCGGTGCTTCAGCATTGCCGCAGACAAATGACTGGAACAAGTAAAAGAGTAAAAGAGTACATATATAGATATGTCTCTGACTAAGGAATCCGGCAACTAAATATGTGTGTGTGTTTGTGTGTGTGTGTGTGTGTGTGTGTGTGTGTGTGCATACCTTATTTAGTAGTAACAAGCAGAGCTGAAGTACCACTACTGATGCGGTTTAATATCCGCCTAGTAATATGTGTTTAATATCCTTACGACTAACTATGTGACCAGAGAAAGACATTTCAACTTCTATAGTTTAATTGGTCAAACATTGGCAATCAGTCAGAAGATGCATATCTGTGACTGCTGTTTGGGAGATAATTTGAATGCAAATTCAAAGAAGCAGTTCAAAGAGACATTATATATATATATATATATATATATATATATCATGGTGGTTGCGTTTTCATGAGTAATTCTTTCGCAAACAAATATTTGGATTTCTTCATGTTTGTATGCACGGAAACACTTGGTTTCAATAGAGCTGGCAGAAACGTTAGCACGCCGGGCGAAATATTTAGCTGTATTTTGTCTGTCTTTATGTTCTGAGTTCAAATTCCGCCGAGGTCAACTTTGCCTTTCATCCTTTCGGGGTCGATAAATTAAGTACCAGTTGCGTATTGGAGATCGATGTAATCGACTGGATCTCCCCGAAACTTTCGGGCCTTGTGCCTAGAGTAGAAAAGAATATATATAGAAACACACACACACACACACACACATGTATACATACACGGGCAGAAACATACACACATACAGATATATTCTTTTATTTTTATATTTTTTTCTTGTTTCAGTCATTTGACTGCGATCCTGCTGGGACACCGCCATTTAATCGAAGAAATCGATCTCAGGACTTATTTTTTGTAAGCCTAGTACTTATTCCATCAGCCTCTTCTGCCGAACCACGATGTTCCAGGGACTTAAACACACCAACATCGGTTATCAAGCTATGCTGTGGGGACAAACAGAGACACACAAGCATATACATACATACATACATGTATATATATATATATGTATATATATATATATTATTATGATTGACCGTTGACTGAACACTATTCAATTTTTTTTCTCCGTGTTTTTCTCCTTGTCTCCGTATTCTTTCTGTTGAAGAGCGTAGCTCGAAACGTCAAAGACTTTCCGTATTCCCGAGCGTCATACTAATATATACTTTTGTTATTTACACCACCTGTCCTCGTCTGTTGTTATTTTTTGTATATTCTCCCCCATGTATATATATATATATATATATATATATATATATATATATATATATATATATATATATATATATATACATATGTGATGGGCTTCTTTTCAGTTTCTGTCTACCAAACTCACTCATAACGCTATGGTAGAAAACATTTTCCTATGGTGCGACGCAGTGGAACTGGACCCGGAACCATGTCGTTGGTAAGCAAGCTACTTATCACACAGCCAGTCCTGTGCCTATATATGTACATACATACATACATATATATATATATATATATATATATATATATGTATAAACACACGTACGCACACACACGCACACATACAGACACTCACTCACATATATATATATATATACATATATATATATATATATATATATATATATATATATATATATATATATATATATATATATATATATAAACATGTGTATATATGTGTGCATATAAACATGCATATATACATATATAGTGGGTGTATATTATTGGACAGGAATATTCACTCTACACTAAAACTCATGCACCACACAAACATATATGAATGTTGCTATATATATATATATATATATATATATATATATATATATATATATACACACACATATACGTACATACACACACACACACACACATATGAGCCTGCGCATGTGTATCTATTGACGTCTGCTCTTATATTATTAAACACAGTTTCACGTACATATACGTGCGCATATGTATATAAGTTTGTTTGATTATGTGTATATGTGTCGTCCTCTATGTATTCTGTGCGTGCCTGGACATAATATTCCTCTCAGTTAGCCAGTCACTTTTCCTAAGCTTTAATGTCCTGTATTTGATCAATAATTAAATTTTTAGAAATCTGTCCTTGGCTTTAGACAAGTAGGAATCAAGATATCATAAATAATGAACAAGAGATTGACAATTGGTGCTTCCTCTATTATCAGTCAAAGATGTCTTATTCTATATATCCGTGTCTATACTTATGTGTGCGTGTGTATGAATACATAAATGCAGATATAATTCAATCTATCGAGTCCTCTCTGCCCCTCTCTCCCAATACATAAATAATCAATTAGTACCCTCAATTTATTTGTCTATCAAGACATCTAACTAACTCAATCAACCTCTACATATAAACAGATAAACAGACAGACAGATAGATAGATAGATAGATAGATAGATAGATAGATAGATAGATAGATAGATAGATATTCTCAAATATGTATATATACATAAATGTTAACAAAAGGGCTTGAAGGCGTTTGGATTAGTGTTTAGAGTATTCAGCTCGCGATCATAAGGTCCTGAGTTCAATTGCCGCCGAGGCGTTTTGTCCTTGAGAAAGACACTTTATTTCACGTTGCTCCAGTCTCCTCAGCTGACATATTTGAGTGATACTTATATTTCAAAGGGCCGGCCTTTTCATATCCCGTGTGACATTGAATCTCCCTAAGTGAAGGATACACGTGTCTGTAGAGAGCTCAGCCACTTGCATATATATTTCACAAGCAGACTGTTCCATTAATTAGATCGACTGGAAGCCTCCTCGACTTAACCGCCGGTGCGAGTGCCATATATTCATATTCTATACATATACATAGACACAGGCACAAATATATATATATGTAAGTATATATAAAAATAGGGGCTTAATGCCTTCAGCTTAAGCCCTTGGCCCGACTGGTTTTAAGTAGTATCGGAGAGGATGGAGCGAAGCTACGAGGACATTCCACACTCTGACTGAAGAAGCAATTGGCTGCAAATGATTTGAAGGGAAGGCGTTGTTTTTTGGTTAGATGTGTAACTCTTGTTATTTTAGTTGTTCTTGTTCTTGTTGGTATTATTTTGCTTTGTCGGGTCGGCAGACATATTACGGAAGACAACCAATTTTATATTCATTTGTAGTGCTTCTCGGCTACGCATTTATAAGTATTTCCTTTACTTTTAAAGTTAGCATATATGATTCAAGGGCGATCGCTATCAATTTACGGGATCATATAGGAGTTCCCTCAATGACTCATGGTACCATAGGTGTCTCCTTACTGAAATGCTTAGTTTTCTTTCATCTAACCATCACATCCACATTAGTGAAATACGCAATCTTTTTCTATGACCGATATTTATAATACAGAATTTATACTGTACGTGTAGATACAAGCCTTCTCGTTGCAGATAATAAGATATTGTCGATCGCATTTATCCTAGGGAAGTTAAAACTGCATTCACCAAAATTGGTTTATTGAACTGAGGACAAATTGTCCGTCAAAGTGAGTTTAATCTTCTTCTTCTCATAGCAATGACCTTCATACGAGTTCGAATCTGACGAGAAATGTAAAGCAAATACGAGACAACGCATAGAGGTCAGTACCGGCATAGCAACAGCCTTGTGAATAAAACCCTTTCAGAAACGCGAGAAAGGGGCAGAAGCGTCACTCGTTCTCATACAATGTAATATATTTACTTGACTTTCATGGAAGCGTGGAATGAGAACTGCAACCCATTTTGAAGATCATGGTGACATTATATGAGAGAGAGGGCAAGTGTTGCTCTAACATTTAGGATTAGCTTATATATCGCCATACAACTAACACATCCCTCCAGAGACCCGCTGCAATAGCTACAGAGAACTAATTCAAATTTATGTTGACAGGTTGAATTAGAATTTAAAAGAAGAGGGCAATCGCATTTCAATCCTGATTAAATAAAGTAGAAAGGCCTGGAAAAATGTTCATTTTTGATTAACTTTGAGTAGCAAAAATACCTCTCTCCGGCTCATATCATATATTTGTGTACGTGCAAATATGAGCATGTGATGATTTCCTCATAAAAGAGTCACGCAGAGATATATACAGATAGACTGATGCAGATTAGAGGTAGAGGAAGAAAGAAAGAGCGAAGTAGAAAACAAAAAGAGAAACTGAAAGAGAAGCACAAAGATAATAATAAAAAAAAAATTGAATATAAAATTACTTACAGGAGTGTACAGAGAAAGATAATTGCCAAAATTTAATTATTATTTTCGTCATCCAATGGCAGTTTCACAAAAAATTATCTATGAAAGTTTCCAGAAAAAGGATTTATAATAATTTATCTGAAAGATTAATGTAAATTTCAGTGCAAAACTGTATATTGTTGAGTTGCCTTATCTTAACTCTAACAGAGCTTCAGCAGAAACGCTTTCATAAATGTCCTCATATAAGCCATTTAAGAGAACGACCTTCATTAGAGGAAGAGAGAATGACTGAGAGAAAATGATACAACTAAAAATAGGCATACCCAGTCTAAATTTGTAGACTAGTTCGATAAATTGGTAAGGTTTCACAACTAAACATTGGCGGTATCTTTGTTGGATTTAATAATGATAATAGTAATAATAATAATAATAACAACAACAACAACAACAACAAAAACAACAACAACAACAATAATAATAATAACAATAATAATAACAATAATAATAATATGGTATGAGGTATGTGATAAGTAAGAAAGAAAAGTCGAGAGATCTGACAGGTTAGCTTGGGAAATTAAGCAGTTTTGTTCGATGAAAAAGTTAGTAGTATTACTAATAATTGTTGGTGCCCTGGGAACAGTGAGCAAAAGAAGAAGAAGAAGAAGAAGAAGAAGAAGAAGAAGAAGAAGAAGAAGAAGAATGATAATAATAATAATAATAATCCTTTCTACTAGAGGCAGCCTGAAATTTTGGGTGACGGGGCTAGTCGCTTAGATCGACCCCAGTACATAACTGGTACTTAATTTATCGACTCAGGAAGGATGAGAAACCAAGTCAACCTCAGCGGAATTTGAACTTAGAACGTAGCGACGGGCGAAATACCTCTAAGCAATTCATCCAGCGTGCGAACGTTTCTGCGAGCTCGCCGCCTTGATAATAATTCTGATAGTAATAATAATAATAATAATAATAATAATAATAATAATAATAATAATAATAATAATAATAATCGTGCTAACTGGAACGACACATGTACTGAGAAGAGCATTATCGCTGTGAAAACAACATCCATTCATGAATTTTTTTTTCTCTTAAATACACGTTTTACCTGTGAATTTGCGTGTGTAAACTGGGAATGCATACAACGAGTTTCTCTGCCCTAAGTGTACGGAAAACACTCGGCGAGAAATGGAAGAAAATTTGAAGAAAGAAGAAAAATAACAACAACAACATAATAATAATAATAATAATAATAATAATAATAATAATAATAATAATGAGTATAATGAAGTAGAAGTTCATGAATTTTAACTTTCATATCAATGTATATACATGTGTGTATGTAAGTATATGTTTAAATACACACACTCACGCACATACACATATATATGACACGTTATTATATGATGGTCATTACATATTTCTTTGTTGTAGTAAATTTAACTTACAGATGTTTCCGCTCTTTTGTGGTGTGTTATTGATTTATTCAATCGATCCATTCATCGCTTAAGAAAAATTGAGATACATAGAGAATTAATGCTAAGCTCAGCAGAGCAATTACAAAAATGCTAAAGAATGATGCAGGCTACTGAAAAGGGAGCGCAGAGGAGGAGTGAGTATAAGTTAAGTGGGAGAGATATGAAGGGAAAGAGGGAAACGGGAAATGATATGCTAGAAAAGAAGGACAAAAAGGAATGGATAGAAATAAATACGAATGAGCAAAGGAAGAGAAATATTATAGAGGAGGCAAGCGATGGAAGAAGGGGTAAGCGATGGCCAGGCATCAAAGAGAGGACAGGAATAAAAACAGTTGCTTGGTGCTTGGAATTGGGTCATCGCGCTCAAATCGTTTTGCGTTATCATCAAGATAGTGGTATAGAAATTTGACATGCGCCACTTAGGTTCATGATCAAATCAGATATTTAATATTGGGTCCTTACAACTATCTCACATTGCGTGTGAAATGTATGCGGAAAAGATGAATGGTAAATGGAATGAAGAAATCAACAGAAACCATAATATGATGAGAAGTTTGAGTACAGAGACACACACACACATACTTATACATACATACACACATACATGCATATATATATATATATATATATATATATATATATATATATATATACATTATACATGCTGACCATGAAATCATTAATGATACACGACCACACCTCTTTCGAAAGAATATCTTGAATTCGCTGACTGTGTGTATATATTTAAGTAGTTCGACTTTAGAATCCCCTAAGAGAGTATGGCGTTACTTATAGTAACAACCCTTGATATAATAATGTACATATATATATATATATATATATATATATATATATATATATATATATATATATATGTATATATAATAGTAATAATAATAATAATATTAGGGACAAAATCCAAAATTACAGGTAAAAACTCAATTAAAATCAATTTATAAAAAATTGAAGTTAAATTGAGCTTTATAGCGTTGATATATATATATATATATATATATATATATATATATATATATATATAATAGAAATATTACAAAAACAAAATAGAAACTACACATGGAAATGTAAGGGGAAAGTAAGAAGAAAGATAAGCGAAAATGCACATTGGAAAACAAAAAAAGTAAAGGCTTTTTATGAAAAGTAACGATAGATATATACAATTAGATGAACTGAGGTAGGAATAAAAGTAATAAAATCACTATTGTGAGTTGTTAAAGAAATTCAAAAGCATACCGGTTTCGTAATATTACTAAGCATTTATATATATATATATATATATATATATATATATATATATATATATATATATATATATATATATATGTTTGAATGTATGTATGTATGTATGTATGTGTTGGATGAGCGGTATTACTGCGCAAAAGTCTGCCTCTCCTTTCTGGCTAAGAAACGAGGATACTGAATGGTGTGCTGCTTGTGAAACTCAGTGCAATGTCTCAAGAAGATTCGGCATTTACTGAATCATTAAAAAAATATAATTTACGTATTGCAAAATAGTGAGAATGTCAGTTTGAATTGTTCACCTATCTATCAATATTTCTTTTTCTATATATCGCCTAATACATGTAAGTGTATATATGTGATATATTCACATGCATGTGTGCATAAATATATATGTGTGTGTGTTTGTGTGTGAATGCATGTATTAAGGTATGTACGCAATTATGCACGTATGAATATATTAAAAAACATATATACAACCATATTCATATATATATTTGTGTGTCGGTGTGTATGTGTGTATACATACACAAACATACTCACACACACAAGCACACGCTCACAGATGCAAGCGCACGCGCACACACACATTTGAAGAATTTCAAATTTCCCAGAAGGTAATCAATTTTACAAAAATTACTTCCTATTTTATTACAATACCAAAATAAAAGATTCTATATGCCTATAAGCATGTATAAAATATTTCTAAAAAAAATCATTCCGTAGGGTTTGTCCAATACATATATACTTTAAATTATCTCCGAATAACCTATATTAATTCCATTTATTCTGACCTTTGTAATACTTACTTCCACACATTTAAGTACTCTGGTAAGTACATATTCCCGATGTCTATAAGCAAAAGTTCACAAATTCCAAGGTCCTTCGATTTCCAGATTGACAGTAAATCTCGGAAATGGATATGCCTGCATAGTACATACACATATATACATACATACATACATACATACAAAAAAATATATTATATATGTAAATATGTATCTAATTCTTTATATAAGAATATATAAATATATATATATATATATATATATATGTATGTATGTATATATATATATATATATATATATATATATATACATATATGCATATATATATATATATATATATATATATATATATATACATATATGCATATATATATATATATATATATATATATGTATGTATATATATATAAATATATATATATATATATATATATATATATATATATATATATATATGTATATATATATATATATATATATATATATATATATATATATATATATATATATATATATATATATATATATATATACATATGTATACATACTTATAGATATATGAATATATGCATGCAATAATTCATATATAAATATATATATATATTCATATGTTCATATGTCTCCCTTGTTCCCGTTCCCTCTTTTCCCTTTCTACCTTTCTCTATATACAGACATATATATGAATATACATATACAGATATGTATTATTAAAAGCTATTCATTCTTTTCTTCCTCCTTTGCTTTTCAAAATATTAATCATTTATATCCATCAGGCTTTCCTATAATTCTAATTCCTTTCCATTTTTGAGTGTGATATTTTCCCCTTATAATCATAGAAAATAAATCCTTCAACCTTTCACATAACATGAAGGCTTCATTCAATTAAATTCTCTATATTTCTATATGCATGTACTCACCTAAATTGCGTAGTATTTTTCTCACGATATATGGCAATTATTATCCAACAATTGAATCTTTTGCAGATATAAAATTAATTATTTAATTATCACATATATTTGTCATCAAAATCACCTTAGAATAGAGATGATTACTCCTCTTTCATATACATAACGAAATTTTTAAACATTTCCCTTCAATTTTCATTGATATCCTTATTAATATGATACAAATCGTAAAGACCACGTAATGAATAAATGTTCGAAATATCTGTGTGAGCTAAAAAAAAATCTATCGGTTTAGTATATGTAATTTTCCGTTAAAACTAAAACTAACTGAATTAACTGTATTAATATAACTGTTACAAATTCCTACATTTGTGTGCATAAATATGTATGATGTAATATTTCAATAGTATGAAAAGCTACTTAGGTAATTAGTTACTATATTCAGTTTTAATTAATATAACATTTTTATAACGGATATGTACGCAAATTGAAGTTTTTGATTTGAACAATCTTTTATCTCTAATCTTTTCCTTGTCTTAGTCATTAGACTGCGATCATAAAAAACGAGAACATAAAATAAAACATAAAATATAAAACATAAAATATAAAACAGAATAAAACTAAAATAAAACATAAAATAAAACTAAAATATAAAACATAAAACATAAAACATAAAATAAAACTATAATAAAATAAAACAAAAACATGGAAAAGGAACTTTTGTTTTTGAACAACAAAAGAAACAAATAGAGAAACGAGACAATCAACATAAAGAACAATCCCTTCATGTGTTGTCTCCTGTTTTATCTACTCCGTGTTTCGAACGTTGGGACAAGCCGCGACTTCGTTAAATCAGTTGTTCACGCAAGGCAAATTAGATTAAATTTGGGATTTGCGGAGGTTTAAAGTGATAGCAAAAACAGGATAGGAAGAACAAAAGAGTAAAAACAAACGGCAAGGGCAGTTAAGCCATCGCCAGTTGAAGTGGTGAACGCTGGAGAAACGAGCTTGACAGGAGACAGGAAAAAGTGTGTCTTGTATCATGTAAAGCAAGAGGAAGAAAGAGAGAGATCGCGGCTGGTCACGTGTGAGCAACGTGAGGTAAAGGAGGAAGAGTGAGGGAAAGAGAATGGTGAAGGGAGGAGGAGAAGAAAGACAGAAAGAAAGAAGAATAAAGGGGAGAAAAGAGATATTTGTACAATGCGCATCAGAATATATCAGGTCATCTCATAAGCCCTGTCCGAATTTTGAATAAGGAAATCAAGTGATCAAATGTTATATTTAATTGAAATTTAATCGTCAATGTACTTTCCCTGATTATCTATGACTTCCTTCCATCTATTTACAAGCTTTTTAATCCCATCAATGTAAAACTCTTTTGGTTTCAAAGCGAAGAACTCTGAAATGTCAGTTTCGACCTCCACCTGTCTTGCGAAAGTTATATCTCCCAAATGATTTTGTAAACTACGAAACAAATGGTAGTCTGAAGGAGCAAGGTCGGGAGAATAAGGTGGATGAGGAATTTTTTCCCAATCAACCTCTGCGCTTTCTGTGATGTGATCTTTGTAGTGTGGGGTTGCGCAATGTCCTGAAGAAACATTACTCCTTTTCGATTCACTAAAGCGGGTCTTTTTTTTTTCAAAGCTTGGTTCAAACACTCTAATTGCTGACAGTAGACTTGAGCATTGATTACTGCATTTGGTGGTAACAATTCAAAGTTAATTACTCCTTTGAAATCCCACCAGATAGAGAGAAGAACCTTTTCCCCATGAAGTTCCCTTCTTGGTTGTGGTTGAGCTTTTTCCCTTTTACCAAGCCAGTTTACGATGTTAAACATTTCGATAGAAGATCCATTTTTCATCAGCAGTCACAAGTCTATCCAAAAAGCGAGAATGGAGAGAATAGCAGATGTCAACTTGGGATTCGCGGTTGCTTTCGGACAATTCAAGGGGCACCCATTTTCCAAGTTTAGGAACCTTTCCAAGTTGTTGAAGATGACGATAAACAGTTGTATCGGTTGACTTAAGCTTCATTGTCAATTCTTCAACTGATAATGAAAGAATTTCTTCAAGTAATGCCTCAAAGAACCTATTCTCAAACTCAACTGGACGTCCTGTTCGATCTTCATCTTCAAGGCTGAAATCTCCACTTCTGAATTTTGCAAACCATCTGCTGCAAGTTCTTTCATTCAAGCATTCTTTCCCATAAACTGAGTGTATGTTTCGAGTCGCTTCGGCTGCAGAGTTTCCTTTTTTGTACTCATAAAGCATTATGTGCCTCAAATGTTCTTTGGATACTTCCATGTTAGAAAGTGTTTTAATCAAAGAAATTTTAATTCTATTATTCTGTAAAATAATATTTAATTAGTTTAAATGTACAGAAAAAAAAATTACTTCTATTTGACATTCTAAAATACTATTAAATTTCATGCAGCTTTAAAAATGGTAAAATCGGAGAGAACTTATGGGATGACCTGATATATGTTTCGAATAGATAGAGGCTGTTCATTCTCAGTGATGTATTTCATCCAAGCGTACTCCATTCTAGCTCTATATCGATTAATTTTCCTGGAATTTGTTAATTTGTGTTAGTAGCAGTGCTTATTGATGGTTCTTCTTCGACATCGGCACTTTACACTTATGAAGTCCCAGTTGTCGTTATAGATGTTGTCATCTGTCCGACATTAGAGAACAGAGTTTTAATAATACAATATTTCTTTATATCGTGTTTCTTTAAATCATATATATATACATATATATATATATATATATATATATATATATATATATATATATATATATATATATATATATATATATATATATATATATATATATATAAATCATATATATATCTATATCTATATATATATATAAATTTATATATATATATATAGATATATAGATATATATATATGTATGTATGTATGTATGTATGTATTATGTCTTTATGTGTGTATGTATACATACAAACACACACACATATAGAGAGAGAGGGAAAGAGGGACAGAGAGAGAAAGTGATAGATATATAGACACATTTTTACTTATTTATATATATACCTGTAAATATATATGTATATCCGTATAAATATCCAGATACAGGCATATATGTGTGTTTGTGTGTGCACATATGTAAATATATACTATGAACGTGTATATATACATATATGTGTGTGTGTATATGTATTTATATGTATATATATATATATATATATATATATATATATATATATATAAGTTGTATAATACTACAATAACTACGAAATCATGATCTATATATATATATATATATATATATATATATATATGTGGGGGGGGGGGTATATATATACGTATATATACGCATGTATGTATTTTGATGTATACATTTGCGTGTCAGCGTATAATTCACAGGTTCCTATTAGTATTCCTACTTTTAATTCACATCATTTACATATAGTATTCACAGGCTGGAGTTTTCGAAAGGAATTTAATATTGACATTTCACAAAAACCGTTTAGTTTCAAAAACAACCCCAACGACAACAATTACATGTAATAGGAAATATTCTGCAATCTTATCCATTTATTTGCTGAGAAAAAAAAAAGAATGAATTTAAAAACTGAATAAATGCAAAAAGCACAAAAAAAAACGACAATAAATTCAAACACAGAAATTCTTTCGATGAATAAGTTATTTGCTTTTAAAATGCCACGTCACAAATATAAAACAATAAAACACGAAAGCAAAATAGCAACTAAATAATAAAAAGCAACGAGACACAATTTGTTAAAATGCTGCAACATTAAATTTAAAAGTGATGTTGTGGCTACAGGTAAGAGTGATAAACTATTCAGAGTTTTGTCAGTTAAATCTAGCAAGATATATCCCCCTGGCGAAATCATTTTGTCAAATCTGGTTTTCTAAATTAATTCTGGAATTGGCGTCGGTTTTAGATTTATGAGTTTCATTATCGGGACAGCAAGATAATAGATATATGTATATATGTACATGTGTGCCTGTATATATTTATATGTTTACGTCTCGATGTAAGTGAACGTTAATATATTTATGTAACCATGTGTTAGTGTGCATTAATGCATATAATTTCACAATGTATAATACATATGAGTGTGTATGTGTGTGTGTGTGTATGTATATATGAATGTTTGTATGTATATATGTCTCTCTCCACATATATATATATATATATATATATATATATGTATATGTATATATAAATATGTATGTATGTAGATATGTATAAATACACGCACGCGCATATAGATAGAAAGAAAGAAAGATAGATAGATAGATAGATAGATAGATAGATAGATAGATAGATAGATAGATAGATAGATAGATAGATAGACTGAGCTAAATGCATCGCTATCTGTAATCCTGTCACATTGATATTCGTGACCACATAATATAACATGATAATATAATGTAATACAGCATAAATATTTATATATAAATATAAATATGTGCATGTGTGTATACTCGTGTGCGTGCGTGTGTGTGCGTACGTGAGTGCGTGTGTGCGTGTATGCGTGTTAGTGAGTGTACTTGGCAGAAAGAGTAACCACATTCTTACGATGAGAATTCATGAGTCGAAAGCTATGTATACAGGAATGAGCTAATGTTTTGGAGGTATTCGCTCTTTGCTCTTCTCTGCTTTGTAAATGTTTCTGTTGTAGTTATAATGGAGAATCGGTGTCTGCAGAGCCCTATCGAGTCTAGACCTATGGTCAAATAAACTGTGGCCAAGGATTCCAAATATATTCAGAGTTACTTTACGTTAAAATACATGATGATTACGTCGACTGTAAAGGAAAATCAGGCACGAGGTTTTACTAAGAGACATCTGCCGTTCAAATAGAAACGGTTGTTAGACTACTTCCTCCATAATAAATCATCTTCGTTTGTTGTATTCCAGTGAAGCATCTACAAAATGAAATAGGTTTTTGGCGGAGATAGGTTTCTTTATTAGCCACACAGGGCTCAACACAGAGGGGACAAAATACAAATGTAGAGTTTTTCTTTTCGAGGGGGTCGAAATCAAAGCAGAAAAAAAAACAAAAGTGGGGACAACGATGAAAAGAAAAAAAAAAAAAAAAAAAAAAAAAAAAAAAAAAAAAAACATCGCAAAACGTTTGGGGTATTTACAAAAAATACGAAATAATACAAAAAATTCCCAATAAATGGGGAGGTTATCCGTGGAAAGAAAAACCTACGAAAAGACCACGGTAACCTCGGTCTTTAGCGTCACAGTTTGTTAAATAAAATGTCTCTGTTTACAAAATTTTAAAACGTTTTATAGAATCATGGTCAAGGTGGCTTCGTCATTTATACGTGCCATTCTTGCTACATGTATCCATCTTTTTTCGAAACATTTGCTAGACAACACTTGCCTCTCTACTCTCACCTTCCTTTTCAAGTGATACTTGAAAAAAGTTGATGAGAGATTGACCAGAGAGGAAAGTATTTGTCTCTAATCCTTTCAGACGCGTCCACCAGATGCATTCTTTGGCCATAGCCACAAGTACGATAAATACAGCTCTTCCTTCCCGTTTAAAGGAAGGAGGCGTGACGATATTGACGATAGACTCGGTTGATAAACCGACTCGTCCCACACGCGACAGCAGTCGTTCGACATAAGCTCACAGCTCCGAAATGGTTGGACACTGCACGAGTGCGTGCAGAACGGTTTCATCGCTCTGACCGCATCTCGGGCAGGTCGGCCCCACATTTCGCGAGCCGTGTCTATAGAGCTTATCCCGAACGGGTAGCGCCTCTCGGTAACACTGCCAGGCCAGGGATCTCTGGAAGTTGTCCATAGGTCCCGGCCCGAAAGTCGTCCTGAACAGGCGGGTCAGGTATTCCTCGTCGACGCCCAGGTTCGCCCCGAGATCGTCGTCGTACCTGCCCTCCACTAATCCCCTATAGAATGACTTCGTTGTGATGCAGCCGCTCAAGGTCGACCCGGGACGGCAAAGTTGTTGCAGAGCAACGCGACACTCACGGTGCCATTCGCCATTCCTCGGCCTCTTTTTGATCCACGACTGCAGCTCGGTCATGGAGACGAGCTGCGGGAAAGCGCGTCGCACAAACGGCGACCACACCTGCTCACCGTCGTCTACGTAGAGCCGGAGATGTCGCAGTCTCAGCGCATGTCTGCGCATCATCAACCACGGCATGCCCAGCCCTCCTTTCAGCGGGTGTTGGCGGAGATAAATCCATGGGCAGGACTGATGGAAATTTTTTTTGAAAAATGACGAAATCAACACTGAAAAGAAATGACACAGTCGAAAATAATCAACTGCGACCCGTGAAACGAATTTTCGAAGGAGTGAATGAATTAGTGCACGTGGTCAGACGATTTTCAATCTGAAAGCTTGCGGTACGAGTACACTTTGCGTACATACATCACAAAAGATCGGTGGAACACATGAGATATCGGGAAACGTGTTCAAATTGTGTACGTCGGGGGTTGACAACCGATTTGGAGGAGATAACGGTGGGACACTGCAGTGATCGGCTGAGAATGATTGAAGTCAAATGAGGTTATGCTTGTTTCATCACCTGTCTGTCGACAGGGAGTGATGTTTTGGTATAACGCTATGAGCACAGGTGCAATCCAAGTAATGAGCGTCAATACCTCTCCTCCATGTCAAAGAATTTTAAAAGACAGCAATCGGCACAGAAAGACATGATTACTATTTTGGTAGATGATAAGGGCGTTATTATCCTTGATTTTCTTGAACGTCCCCGTGCAAATGAACAGTGCCACTAGTACACTGGGACACTGGGAAAATCAAAAGAGAAGTTAGGTGTGGTTGTTGTTGTTGTTGTTGTGGTGGTGGTGGTGGTGGTGGTGGTGGTGGTGGTGATGTTCTTGTCGTTCTGGTTGTTGTTGGTGGTGGTAGTTCATATAGATATTGCAGTTGTTCTTTCTCGTTGCTACAAATTAGACCACTTTCAGTTTTGATTAAAGCATTGTTGTTGTTGGGGATGCTGCTGCTGTTGCTGCTGATGATGATGATGATGATGATGAGGGGTGGAGGGTGGTTTTGGTGGGGGTGTCGGTGGAGGTGGTGGCGGTGGCGGTGAAGACATAGGCGGTGAAGACATAGGCGGTGAAGACAGTGGCGGTGAAGACAGTGGCGGTGAAGGTGGTGGGATGTTAGAGTTCGTGTTGTTGTTGGTTGTGGTTTTGTTGTTGTTGGTGGTGGTGGTTTTTGTGGTGGTGGTGGTGGTAGTCGTGGTTCATGCAGATATTGTTGTTGTTACTACTTAGACCACTTTCAATTTTGATTAAAATGGAATTCTACTCAAAATCATTCCAGACAAACATTTTCACAC
>NC_142930.1:160437566-160500066 GCF_046866305.1 Octopus bimaculoides | reverse complement strand
GATGGATATGTAGGTAGGTAGGTACGTACGTACGTACGTAGGTAGATGGGCGAATAAGCAGGTAGGCATGTTGGTATGTTGGTAGGTATGTTGATAGATAGATAGAAAGACATACATGCAGACAGACAGACATATAGATAGATAGACAGACAGATAGACTGATAGACTGATATATATATATATATATATATATATATATAGAGAGAGAGAGAGAGAGAGAGAGAGAGAGAGAAGGATATATATATTTATAGATAGATAGATAGATAGATAGATAGATAGATAGATAGATAGATAGATAGATAGATAGATAGACGGGTGGATGGTTTGATGGATAGACAGATAGATATGTAGGTAGGTATGTTCTTAGGTTGATAGATTGATAAGTAGATAACAGACAGAGACACAGGCACACAGTCAGACACAGAGACAGATAGACAGGCAGGCAGGCAGACAGACTGACATACAGACAGATAGATAGATAAATAGATAAATAGAGAGAGAGAACAGCACGCTTGCAGGCAGTTAGAGAAATAAATGGAAGCCTTAGCATAGGAAATACAAAAGCAGAACATCAATCATTATAAGAAATTTATGCAGCGAGGGAGATGAGAAATCTGCAGTTTCATTAAGATCTATTTGTCAGTAAGAAAAGAAATGCCAACTGTTGCTCTAGGATGTCTAAACTCGTGTTGATGAAGGGATAGTAGATGTGTAAATGGGAAAATCTAGGGAGTGGGAAGGAATATGGTAATAGGGAAAGGTTATTAGCATTTTTTAAGATGTGTGATAACGGCATTCGTCTGTAGACACATGCGCACACATACACTCATACACAGACACAGACAAACACACATGCGCATGAATCCAAATACACGTTTCCATTAGACACATATATACACCTACATACATATATGTGCGTGTGCGTGTGTGTATGTGGAGTGTGTATCCTGAAATTTCGCTAAGACAAGCAGACAGATTCAGAGATAGATACATACATACACACACACACACACACACACGCACACACACATATATGCATTTATACGTACATGTATACATACATGCATGCATGCATACATACATACATACATACATACATACATACATACATACATACAAGCATACATACATACAAACATACATACATAGAAGACAGGGTGTTGAAACTTTATGATTTTAAGGGTAGCACGAAAAGCCTGTTTCGAGGCCCAACATTCCGAATTCCTTTACAGAGCTTCGAAAAAGTGAAGGACTGCTGCCACAAGTGTGTGAATTTCAGAGGGAAATATGTTGCATAAAATCATAATTAACCGATCCTCCCGTATTTTCTTTTACCCAAAGCCTGGAACTTTTCAGCGCTCCCCCCCCCCCACTATACGCACGTATACGTAACTTGTATTTAAGTGAACATACAAGATAACTAAAGATGAAATACAAGAATATTTTTGTTGAATAAATATCATTGCCTAAGAAACAGTCATAACTTTGATAAGATCCGCAAAGAATGTTGAACACCGCAGTAACTTCTATGTAATACGAAGCTTTATAATTGAAACATTTATATCTTATTTTGCATATTAAGTGTTCAGTGCAGCATCAGTGATATGATATATATCGGGATTATGAGCAGCAACCTGCGGTTAACTGTTTTTTATCAAGAATTTAAACAATGTAAGTGAATTATGTAGAAGAAAATACGACAGGATATTGACAACATCTAACAGAAGATGCATTGTTTTCTTTCAGCTTTGATGAATGTATCTTCGACCTGGAGGAAGCGATATCATCAGACGGTATCCAACATTCCGTGAACGTTTGGATTTCCCGTCGGAGAGGAGGTCGGCAGCAGAGCCTAAATCACTGCTCAGCATATTCTTTCAGCTTCCAGCTTAACTCCTCTCTTTCTCCTGCTCCATAACCAGCCCGCAAAATATAAATTAGCTCCACTCCCTCTGACCATTGTGTTTCCTAAGATACAGCAATTTTAATGATCTATCCGTTCAGATCTCTACAAGGAGAGTTGCTCAATCTTCAGGTTTACGGGAAATTTAAACATCTTGTGTATTCAGACAACTTAAAACTTCCCTTCTTTTTTTCTTTCTTTTTTTTTTTTGTATTTAAATTGAAATTGAGAATACCTTGGAGTAGAAAAAGGTGTATAGGAATGTGTAACCCACAGTTACAGCTTACGATTTGAGAAAAATATAATTTATACAACAAATACTAAAATTAAAAAAGCAACCTGGAAATTTCAAAAGTCACTGCTTGGTCATATTACTTCTTACTCTTAGCTTCCTACCGGTAAAGAGTAAAGTTCTTCGGCCATGAAAGACCATGGGATTGCACCTAGAAAGTTCTTCTCCGAGGCATAAGTCTGGGTAAGGTTGTTTATGGAAGACCAGCAGTCGCCCATGCATACCAACCTCTCCTCTCCACGCCACCAAATTTATCCAAGGGAAAGGCAAAGGGGCCGATACAGCTTGGCACCAGTGACATCGCAACTCATTTCTACAGTTGAGTGAATTGGAGCAACGTGAAATAAAGTGTCTTGGTCAAGAACACAACACGTAGTGCGGTCTGGAAATCGAACTCACAACTTCAGGGTTGTGAGCCCAACGCTCTAACCACTTTCGCCACCGGTGTTACAAGGGATAATTCTATTCTCGATGCCTACAATATGTCTTATCTCATTCACGATTGCACTAAATATTTTCATTAAGAAACAATCCTTTATAGTTACTAAACTAGTTACTTTACAGACAGAACGTAATGGGGTGTGTATTACTCCGTTGATGGTTGTTAAATAAATAGAATTGTTCGGAATAGCCTCCATTGTTTGCCCGGCTAGAGAATATGCTTAGCTAAGTCTTAATACGTTCATCCAATCACCGTAAGTTTATCGTGATTATCAGAAAAACGTTTGAAATAAAATGCCCTTAAAAAAAAAAGACAATTATACGGATACCTCTCCTCAATCAAAATTCCATATTGCTCTTATATATTAATACTGTAGTGTTGCTATATTTTTAAGTAATATAAAAAAGAAACCCTACTAACCCGGGTTTACGATGTACTTTCACTCCCACCGCTGCATCAAGCGGTTTTTATTTATGATCTTCAATCTACGTTACTTTTCTGTTCGGAAGAGTTAAAACTTCTTACTACCATTTTCTCCTTCAATTTCCATACAACATGGAAGCTGCAAGGCGACTTTAGAACTAATTTTCAGCAACGTAAGAAGAAGTAGTTCTTGACATTTCAGTTAAAGAAAGGTTATATATTGTTTGTGTAGTCGAACAAAATCCGTTAGTTATTTTTTTAGCTTTTTGTATGTTTCCCTGTTCCACCGACAATTATTCACACTCACTTAACTACTAATCATCACTTACAAATATTTACGCCTTTCTAAACAATTAAGCTTTGTTTTTACTACCTAATCAAATTATATATAGGCCTTCCCATCGATTTAGCAATTATATATTCAGAAAATGTGACACGTAATATTGTAAAATAACTTCCCACTTTTCATACTCTCTATTTCAATCTCTCTCTCTCTCTCAATCTCTCTCAATCTTTCTCTCTCTCTCTCTCTCTCTCTCTCTCTCTCTCTCTCTCTCTCTCTCTCTCTCTCTCTCTCTCTCTCTGTATCTCTTTCTATATCTCTCTCTCTCTTTCATTCTATGACTTCTCTCAACCAACTTACATATAACACTTTATTTTTCTTTTCGCTTGACTGGAAGTGGTAGTGGTTAACTTCGAGACCAATGGTATCAGTTTACTTGATAGTTAACATTGCGGTCGTTTAACTTTTCTTGTTTATCAGCTTCTGAGCGACAGCCACAGGAAAGAACATAAACGGATGTGAATCCAGAAACCTAAAATTTCTGAGTTGCAAGAAATGGATATTCTAGTGAATTCGGATGCCGATGGTGAGGAAACATCATATGGGTGACACGTGGTGAATATACGAGTTAATCGAGTGTGTAATTGGTAAGAGGGTAACAATTAAATGAAGTCAGGAAATCAGAAGCTACACAGCGCACAGAGGAAACGATACTCTAATCCCTAGTCAGAAGTTGAAGAGCGTTTGTAAGTAATTTTATGTGAATCAGGCGCATAACCTTTCTTTAGATATGATCTTGGACGTCTTTGTGCAAAATGATCCAGATGTAAGAGGAAAAAACTACTGTGTCTCATTTGAGCCAAATAAATCGGTTGTAGTGGATGAAAAGTAGGGCCAATATCTGTGATGTATTTCTAACTGTTGTGAATACACGCTCGCTAACAAAGATCCTGAGTATTACTGCAGTGGCGAACATGAGACATACTTATCCATGGCCATTTTCAGGAAACAGGCGAGATATTATAATTCTTTGAGTGAGTATGTGTGCGTCTGTCACTATCTATCTGTTTGTGTGTGTGTGCGTGTGTGTGTATGTGTATGCGGGCGTGTGTGTGCGAGCCTGCGTGTTTGTGTATTTATAGTTAATTTTATTGACGGAAACAATACTAATATGTTATTACTTTCTGATGTTTCCCCGGTCATCTTTAGCAGAGACAAAGTAGATTTTGTGTAAGTTGTTTCGGAAGCACCTGCATGAAAAGTTATGTATGATTGGGGATGCAATTCCTGACAGCTGAAAGCAGTTTGCTATCAAATTTATGTGCAAGGCTCAGTTGATAGCAAAGTTTTAATAATAACGGTGATAGCAAAGTTTTGCGAACGGCAGCAGTATTTCATCAAATTTACCAAAAGGGATCTCACTGATAAGTGGCATAGCACAGCTGGTACACATATCTGCTTTTACAATAGCTGTACTCATAGTCATTGAGGAAGACAAGTTCGAGTTTATGGACCAAATTAGTAAAAAAATGTTCGAGTTTTTTGACCAAATTAGTAAATTTGCAATAGAAAGTTAATCCGAACCTAAATGTGAGCCATTCGCGGAAGTAGACTCTATTTCCAAATAACTAACGAAAACTGATAAGATTACTGATGACCCGATCTTAACTTTACATTGCTCAGACAAATTTACCTACATGCATGTATACACACACATACGTATGCACACACACACAGACACACACACACACAAACACGTACATTCATACATAGAAACATATGTGTGTCTGATATCTGAATATTTGTGTTGTTTACTTAGGAATATATAAATATATATATATATCAATACGGAGCAATATTTCACGAGAAAAATAATTCACGTAAAAATTTTTTGGGAGGATACTACTGACTCTGCCTTCGGACGGTGGATTTCTGTAGTTATTATCAGAGTATTTTGGCGTTTTAAATAAGAGATTTGACTGTTATTTCCAGCAGGTAGACATACTTAGTGTGTCCTTTAATTGATTTTAAATATATATATATATATATATATATATATATATATATATATATATATATATATATATACATAAAAGTTTGATGTATATGCCCATATATGTTTGCGTCTTTGTCTATGTACGTTTATATGAGTCTATATAATTATATAAACACATATATCTGTATGTACACACACACACATGCACACACACACACACACATATATATATATATATATATATATACATATATGTATATATATTTATATATATATATATATATATATATATATATGTATATATATATATATATATACGTATATATATATATATATATATATATATATATATATATATATATATATATATATATATATATATATATATATATATATACACATACATATACATATATATATATATATATATATACATATATATATATATATATATATATATATATATATATATATATATATATATATATATATATATATATATATATATATATATAATCATAAATATACAGGGATTAGCATTGAGTTGCTTCTCCAACATACTGAAAATTTAGAAATAGCAGTCAAAGAACTACTGATTCTAAACTACAAATTTCTCTCTAAACGGATGGCGATATTTATGGCACACATAGAACAAAAATCCGGAGGGAAAAGCATAAACAAAACAAGTCTTTAGTTAATCGGATACGATCGTTTCATGGTTAAGAGAATGAAAATTTCTCTATTCCAAATCTTCAGTCCGATATTCTGATAAATTTGAAAGTGTCTCCGGTTTTTTGTTCTATGTGTGCCATAAATATCGCCATCCATTTAGAGAAAAATTTGTAGTTTGGAATCAGTAGTTCTTTGACTGCTATTTCAAAATTTTCAGTATGTTGGAGAAGCAACTCAATGCTAATCCCTGTATATTTATGGTGATAAATGGTTTTACCGATAAAGGTTTTTTCATACTGAACTACTTGGCAAAATTGTTAATTATTAACTCTATTATTAATTGACGATTCCCTGCCCTTATTCTTGTATATATATGTATATATATATATATATATATATATATATATATATATATATATATATATATATATATATATATATAATCACATGCATACAGACACATGCGTATGCACACACGCCTGCAATCACACACAAACACACACACACATACACACACACACACACACTCACACACACACACACACACATATATATATATATATATACATATATATGCGTGTATAAAGTATAAATTTATATTTATATATGCACTAAATGTATATGTATATATCGATGGTTGTATACATCACTCGTTCCGTTCGATTTTAACATCGTTGTAAATATTTAACTTCGATACAAGTAACCACGTATAAACTATATAACTGTATATGAATTGATACTGTATCAATTTATATACAGAAAATAAAATAACAATAGGAAAATCAGATAAAATTTATCAACCTGAACCAGAATTCTCCGAATGCTTAAGGTAATGACGATGCTTAAAAAATACAAAGAGTCTTTCTCTGTATATGAAATATATTCAATTATATATCACAAATATTTTCTCTTCTCCCTTGAGAAATTCAGATTAAAACTGACCTGCTTTCCTTCTGCCAAGCTTTTCTATTTTCCCTATATTTCTATTGTATTACATCAACTATTTTGTTCATTGATGGATAGATCTTTTGTGAGTATTGTAATTCGACAAAAGGGTGTGTGTTTACGACACAGACAGATACAGGGGCAAGGAAAAACCAAAACAGAGACAAGGAGAGAAAGAGAGAGAGAGACAGACACACATACACACACACAGGTACACACGCACACAGTCACACACACAGACACACACAGAAACAGACAGAGAAGCGGAGAAGGGACGAGTGTCAAATATATCGATATGTTAAATTTTTAGTAACTCGTTTAGAAGTTTTAGCATTCATAGAAATTAATTCAATGAATTCATCTGATATCTAGAATAAAGAAAACCACGACGGAAGCTACATCTAAGAACTCTTCTGCTTTTATATATCGACCATCATTATATATTTGGTTCTAGAAAGAGAATACATTTATCATTGTTTTCAAAATTTTACCCTTTAAGTTATGTTATTTATATGGGATTCTCTGTGTGTATGTGTGTGTGTATGCACACTGTAGTAGATCATGCAAAGCGTTTTTCACACACCGACACATCCACACATACAGCTATATACACACATATACACACACACATACATATACTATATATACATTTTTTTTGTCTTCTTTTCATTGGAATATATATATATATATATATATATATATATATATTCTTTTTTCTTTTATCTTTTCTTTTACTTGTTTCAGTCATTTGACTGCGGCCAAGCTGGAGCACCGCCTTAAGTCGAGCAAATCGACCCCAGGACTTATTGTTTGTAAGCCTAGTATTTGTTCTATCGGTCTCTTTCGCCGAACCGCTAAGTTACGGGGACGTAAACACACCAGCATCGGTTGTCAAGCGATGTGGGGGGGGGGGGCAAACAGACACACGAATACACACACACACACACACACACATACACACACATATATATACATATATACGACGGGCTTCTTTCAGTTTCCGTCTTCCAAATACACTCACAAGGCTTTGATCGGCCCGAGACTATAGTAGAAGGCACTTGTCCAAGGTGCCACGCAGTGGGACTAAACCCGGAGCCATGTGGTCGGTAAGCAAGCTACTTACCACACAGCCACTCCTACGCCTATGAAAAAAGATATGAACAAACTTAATCGATTTTCGAACCTTATTCGGTTCTCATCAGAGGCGTTCACGTCATTCTGACGGTATATTTACATTTTCTACTTGTATTTGTTGCCTATACTGATATTGTTCTTGAACAGCTGCTAGAATTTGTCTTTTTGGCAATCCTTTTCTGATCACAGAGAGAAATTACTTTTTAACAATGCTGGGTTTTCTATCAATATAATATACTGAATTACTCTTTATAAGGTTTCTATTATTTCTTGCTCTTCCATACTGCTGCCTGTTGATGTGGAGTATTTAATCGTTTTCTGATGGCGTTTGCGTGTTTGTACCTCCTCTTTTATAATATAACCCGCCTAAGTTTCGCTGAATCATAGGACAAGGTGGTTATCAACTTCCTCATGAGTTCAGATGAATATTTCATGATACTGGGTGTGTAATTACATTGTGTTTGGAAAGAATATTGGAAAATGCCTTGACACTATTTGCTCTATATAACAGTCGGACATGAAATTTCCAATCCACAAAATTAAATACACTAAGTTCCATAAAAAGAAAGAGGCTCAGAGTGTCTTATGCCTGAGCAGGATCAGGTGATAACTAATGAATTTCTACATTCAACCTGCCCTCTGAAATGTTAGTTGCAGCGAAGCGATGTAGTTGATCTGTGAAGTATTAGATATAAACAATTTCCATATAATAAAGGCAACGATTATTTACATTATTTACATTATTTACATTCGACGGATATTTGTCCCCATTTTGTTTGTTGTTAACACAACGTTTCGGCTGATATAACCTCCAGCCGTCTTCAGGTGTTTTGGGAAAAATTTTGAACCTGGGTTCTCATTCCTAAGGTATTTTTCAATGTTATTATTATTATTATTATTATTATTATTATTAGTCTTCATGTCAATGCTTGGAATCGAACTCGGAATCGTGTGGTTAGTAGCCCGCGCTCTTAACCACTACGCCATATGCCCCTGGACGTATGACGTAAATATAGGACTAAAAGACAACGGTTATTTGCGATTGTTTTTTAGTGCCTATGGCATGTTGTATATGCAGACAGTGGAGGCGCAATGGCCCAGTGGTTAGGGCAGCTGACTCGCGGTCATAGGATCGCGGTTTCGATTCCCAGACCGGGCGTTGTGAGTGTTTATTGAGCGAAAACACCTAAAGTTCCACGAGGCTCCGGCAGGGGATGGTGGCGAACCTTGCTGTACTCTTCCACCACAAGTTTCTCTCACTCTTTCTTCCTGTTTCTGTTGTACCTGTATTTCAAAGGGCCAGCCTTGTCACACTGTGTCACGCTGAATCTCCCCGAGAACTACGTTAAGAGTACACGTGTCTGTGGAGTGCTCAGCCACTTGCATGTTAATTTCACGAGCAGGCTGTTCCGTTCATCGGATCAACTGGAACCCTCGTCGTCATAACTGACGGAGTGCCAACAAGCGCAGACAATCATACATCACTTGACAATACAAAAGTAGTCGAACTCGTTAGAGATAAATTTTTTGGAGATGTTTTCTTATACAAAAATAAACCTCCCAATAGAGAGAAAGAATGCAGACACCACTAGGATTAGTTTATGTCCAAGGCCGTACCCTTTGATGATAATTGATTCGACATCACCTAGATTGGTCACCTTGTTGGTCTGGAAGCACATAAGAAGTGCTGCCTCATATCAGATCTGATTAAAGACATCCAAGCTATGAATTTACTATGCGTAAATCTTGGACTGCATTATCCAACATGTTATTATTGAGTTGCAACGATATCGCGTTAACCCTCCTTAATGTTACTTTTTTTCTTTTTTGTAGTCATTTCTAGCGCCCACCTAAGTGGCGATGATGTATTACGACTAAACTAACTTGATATGGATAAAGATTTATAAATTTTACTAAAAAAAAAAAATGGATTAACAAGCTTTGCTTTTAACAATGAAATGATAAAGATTTAATACAGACGAAAGTTGTAAATTTACTCTATACATTGCAAGTTAATGGCTTCCCCGTGCCTGAAGAGATCAAAGTAAATTTTCTATATCAGGTCGAGCAACTGTGCAAATTCAACATAGTTGCTCGACCTGCTAGAAATAGCAGCACACTACTTGTCTCTTATTTTATTTTATTAATCATAACTAGTTTTATCATGTATAATAATATTACCACTAGAAGTAAAATTTGATACATCAATTATGCTACCTAATCGCCCCCCTTCGAAATGCCTAGTTCCCCTTGGTGGAAGAGGGCGGTACCGCCAACGATGAGAACCTCAGACTTATATGGAGAACTAGCATTCTCGCTAGTTCTTCATTTAAGAAGCTTTCGAACTTGGTTATTGTATATACCTTATAATAAGACTAGTAGTGTCCTGAATATTAGGTTTGTATTTCTTTTGCAAGGTATTCAGTGTGCGATGCGAAGCTAGGTTTATATTTTCAGTCAAAATATTTATATAAAATTATTTTAGCTGTGAAGGAAAGAGCAGGTAAATAATGATTACAAATTTTGTCACAAGAGAAGCAATTTTGAGGGCAAGGATGACTATTACATCGGCCTCAATGTTTCAGTGGTATTTAATTTATCGATATCGAAAGAATGGAAGGCAAAGTCGACCTCGGCGGAATTTGAACTCAGAACGTAGCAGCAGACGAAATACCGCTGATAATTTCGCCCGGCCCTCTAACGATTCTGGCAGCTCGCGGCCTTATGAAGAAGATAAATAATCCTTTCTATTATAGGCACAAAGTTTGGATTTTGTAGGGAGGGAGATAGTTGATCCCATAGACCCCAGAACTCAACTGGTATTTAATTTATCAACTCCAAGAGGACGAAAGGCTAAGTCGACCAAGGCGTAATTTGAACTCAGAACGTAGCGGCATACGAAATGCCGCTAGGCATTTCGCTCGGCATGCTAACGATTATGCCAGATAATCGAAATTTTCTCCTGCTAGATAGAAATGCTTGCAGATGCGCGAAGATCTCTTGTGTTTTTACACTTGTATCCCGAATATCACCAAACGTCGAAAAAGTCTTCTATTTGGTTTCACTAGTGGAAACTTACATGAATTGATGCACGATCTGTATGATATGTTCTTTAACAGAAGTAAGATAGCCCAGCTGTAAGTGAAATCAAATGCTGCGAAATTGACTACGATTACAAGTATAGAATATCGTCATAATGAAATGTTAGCAACTTAATTGTTGAGAAATGTATAAAGCACAAGCGTAGACCAATAATAATAATAATAATAGATGAGAAATGAAGAGTTTTTGTTAGGAAACAGGATACAAAGATAATGATAATCTCTCTCCAGCGAAAATAATCAGACACGGAGATTTTCTTAGTAAAGAGAGAGAGGAAAATTACAACAGGGGTGGTTACAGAGAGTTTTCTGAAAAACATGAGAATGGCTTATGGGGGATGCGTTTCATGTTGTGCACTTACAGTTCCTTTAGGGTATAGATTTTGATTTATTGAAAGGAAGCAGAGCAAACGAGAAAACAGAAATGAAAATTGTGACATGATTCTAAAATACCCAAAATTAAACACGTTATTGTGACGTTCTTGCCCAAAAATTAATTGTTCTTGTGTCTTTAGGGTTTCCTTTTGTTTATTTTCGTATCTAGATGACACCGCCAATAAATTTAATAGAAACAGCTACTTTGCTTCGTTGATTCATGCTTATAACATTTAACGAAGACGTACAGAATGCTTGCTACTAGGAGCTGTTCAATGATAGTCGGTACAATAACCTTATCTCTTCGTGTCAAATTGGGAATAAATATAAAACATTAATCAAGTGTATTTTAATTGATTTTCTTGCTAATACAGATTAAATTCTTCTCATTCTACAGTACCCATATAGCAAGTATGTTGAGAGTTGTACACAAATGATAGAAAGATTTATTTAGATAATTAATTATAGGATATTATATCTTAACTGTACTAACATAGAACTTATCTTTTTTATTATTTACATTGTTCTATTTTGAGTAGCCACAGATAATGATATAATGATATGAGTTACTTCTTTCGTAAAAGATAAGTATGAATTCAAAATTCACTCAAATATCTATGAAACTTTTTATCTAATAATATAGACTTCAGACAGATGAAACAGCAAAATCAAGTTCGTTAGAATTTACTTTCAGAGCGGAACAGAAGAAACAAAGTACTGGAGTCATTTAATGTCACCTTGTTTATTTGTATTACTTGTATTTGAATCGAGGCAAAAAAAAAAACCTACGATAGATAAAAGCAATGAATTATTCATAATCCTTTTATCTGAACTCTAGTGATGAAAAAAAGAACTTCTAATGTTGTACTGATCTACATTGATTTTGACAATAACGCTCATATACCGTATGTTGTTGCTTCATTATTCACAAGCCGCATCACATCGTTTTCCCTACGTATTTTCTCGGTGGGTACCTGAGTAACATATTTGTTTTCCCTTTCCCTTTTCGGACTAGAAGAAATTAACAGTTTGTTACAAAATCACAAGTTCAGCAATTTTGAGAGGAGATGTTTTGTAGATGCTATCAGCCCAGTACTTGACAGGTTCTCCATTTTATCAACCCCAGAGGATTGAAAGGCAAATTTGACCTTGGCGCGATATTCGATCTCAGACTGTAAACACCCAGAATAATTATCGCAACGCCTTTTTTCGCCCTCTAACGATTTCATCAGTTCGCTTCCCCGTGGATTCGAATTATTTAATAAATATTCGATTTAAGTCATTAAATAAAAATTAGGTTTCAAGTTAAATTAACGTTAAATTTGTTCCATGATCTTTACTGAAAGGCCATATATGTTGAATACGCATGTATAAAAGATGGAAATAATTTCTATACTCAAATTAATTTTAACTGAATTTAATACTAATTTGTAATTTTCAAACCATGACAAATATCGAAGGCCAATAAACTATCTGGAATTCATAATGTACCTTGTATCTGATAAGAGACACGGTAAATATTATGTTGTCTTAGTATCTCAGAAGGAAAAATGAGAAAAGAAAATATGCTCTGAATTATACAGCAGTACATTAATCCCTCGCTATATCGCGGTTCACCTGCCGTAGTTCATTTGTCACGGTTTATTATTTAAGCTTACGTTGAGCCCTTTGTGGTGTTGTTCTGCATTTATAATAAAATAAATATATACAAACTAAAGAAATAATTTTTTTTAAAAATATATACAATGCAGTACTGTTTCTACTTCGCCGATTTTCACCTATCACGGGATTTTTTGGAGCGTAACACCCGCGATAGACGAGGAATTACTGCATATTATTTATGTCACGTAGAATATAAACTCATCCAGAAACAATAAACAAATAAGCGGAGCTCTTCGTTGCCATTACTTACTATTTATATAACCAATATTTTGTTACTGGATACATAGCTTTTTATAAACATAATTTTTAGCATAAACGTAATATAGGTGGCTTCGTCTATAACTGATTCTTTTACCACAGAACAGAGATGACGTGATATGCTCAATTGCGAACCATGTTATGCTCAACGCATATTGGCTAAAGAGCTGTTGAAGAGTTTGCTTTTACTGCAAAAACTCGCACCAGCGACTTGCAACAATGCTCAGCTACCCACGATGCGCTGACTATAGTTTGTGCCCCCATGTCAGTGCTGCGAAGCTGTATATTTTTTATATGGACTTACATACTCGTGCCCATGAACAAGGAGCCAATCGACAGAAAAACAGTACGAAGGTGCCTAAGCATAATATATAACGCCGGAAAATGTCCTTGAATGGTAGCGATAATCAAGAAAATACGCGAAGATGGAAGATTTGCTACTGTGAGCGCACGTGTAATGCCAGTGAATCTTCTAAATATTTCCATGTAAAAAATGCGTGAAAATGATTCGTTTATCACAGATTGATTTACTGCTATGTTTTTTTTTGTTTTTTTGGGGGGGAAGCAAACACCCGTGTAAACGAGGATAGATGTAGTATAATTATACAGCAACAGAATGTGCATTTCAGCCGATCTAAGCAACACAAGTAGGGTAGACGATTTAGTCATCGAACACATTTGGATGTCTTGATCATTTTATTATAATGTTCAGGACTCAGTATAAAAAGTACCAGTCATATACTGTGGTCGCCTCCATTGATTATGCTCTTCCCTAAATATCAGACTGATGGCTGTGTTCGATACATTTCCCCAAATCTCAAGACTTGTAACTATCTTCCAAGTCATTATAATATTCTCCAACACCCATGAACCTTCGTATAGTTCACATACACACACACACACACACACACACACACACACACACACACACACACATACCGAATTTTCTTTGACATTATCTATTGAGAGAGTAATTTCGTTTGCTTGGCGAACAAAAGGTCGTTACGTTGTACTGCACATCAAATTGTAATTATTTTCAGCAGTTAATGCGGTTTCAAATGAAACATCTAATTGCAAGTGATTGCGTTTAAAACGAATTGAATTTCTTTCATTTTCTTCAATCGTGATTACTCAAATTAATTCGACTTTAAAAGTCAAAATACTTTCAAGAATACAGAGTAAAGAAAAACAACAACATATAAATTGATTTTCGTTTCCTGATACTGTCCGGCTAAACTGCAATGCAGCAATCATATATACCCCCGACAGTTGACTTTCACGTGGAGCCAGTGATTGATTTCAATTAAAAGAATAAAACGATTCATTTATTGACTCAAAAATATTCAGGTTCTATATCAAGATGTCATTTAAAATACACCGATGGGGCAGATGGAGTCGCCGATAGGAATTGAAATTACCGTCAGAATGATGCATAGTTCCTATTCTTCTAATATTCACGTGCTGCATCTGTTAGAGATACAACTAGAAAGATTTTATTTAGAAGCAAATTACCGCTTCAGCAGTATTACTGGTCACAGAGCAAATTAATGAACTGAGCCCTAAAGAATTTATTAATTAACATCAAGTCATGCCATACATAAATCGGAATCGGGGCCTTCAACATCCGTGACTCCCTCGGGCAATTACCCAGTGTATATATACCTTAAGTCGACACTGTACTACACTGCTTATTATAGCATGCAATGTAACGGTTTGTACCGTAGATTCAACTTAGAAACAGTCAAGATCAGTGATTGAATTGCGCTAGTTGACGGTCTTTGAATCTGACCAGCGTTATCTCACTTCGGTATTTCGCACTGAAAATGACTAACGAGCCAGAAACGCGCGCCTAGGAATCCGCAAGAGGGAGCATCTTTTGTTATAAAAGAGAGCATTTTCTATAATGTCGTTGCAGTGAATTTGCCACTTGAATTTAAAATACATCATAAACACATTTAAACTAAAGTAAAATTCTTTTTATTTTTATTCACTGTTTCGTGCTGATGCAGCTAATTCTATTCCGACCAGTCAGTACACTAGCGCGATACAGTCACTAGTATCGACTACTTTAAGTTAAAGTTATGCCTTTCAACCTACCTACCGCTATCACTCTTCGTTATTTCCCATTAAAGAAGGCCAAGGAGCTAGAAACGCATATCTTGGAATCCTCTAGAAGGAAGTACTGGGCAGATATGGATGTCGTTAAATCCATTTAATATGTATATATTTATAAAAGCCTATTAAACTATATGAAACGAAGACATTTCTCTTCCACTTTTTATATTTTCTTCCACATATTTTCAACTATATATATATATATATATATATGTGTATATATGTATATATATATATATATATATATATATATATATATATATATATATATATATATATATATATATATATATATATATATATATATATATATATATATATATATATATATATATATATACATATATAATATAAATAATATATAGATATATGCATATATCCATACATATATGTACATACCTACATCTATATGTATACGTACACGCATATATGAATACAGGACATAAAAAAAAACGTTAAATACAATGAGAAACGAAAACAGAAACGAAAACAGAAACGAAAACAGAAAACGAACTTTTTTCGAACAATGTAAAAAAAACAAACAGAGAAACGAGACATGCAACATGAAGAGTATATCCCTACGTCAGTTGTCCCTGTCCCATCTACTCCGCGTTTTGAAAGCAAGGACAATACGCAACTTCGTTGTAATGGTCTTTCCCACAAAGCAAATTAAATAAAATTTGGAATTTTGGGCGGAGGGTGAAAATGTTAACAAGAACAAGACGATGAGAACAAGTCAGTAAATCCAAACAGTGAGGGCTGTTAAGCCAAGACGATAGAAAAAAATGATTAAGAACGCTAGATAGACGTGCATGAGAGAAGAGACAGAGAACACACACACACACACACACACACATATATATATATATATATATATATATATATATATATGTCGCAGCTTGTCTGTGTGCTTTTCTGTGTGCGTGTTTGTGTGAGTGTAAGTGTCAGTGTGTTTGGTTGAATATATCAATATGCACATGTATATATATATATATATATATATATATATATATATATGTGTGTGTGTTTATATATATATATATATATATATATATATATATATATATATATATATATATATATATATATATACATATATGTATGTATGTATATAGTCGCGGCTGTGTGCAGGTGCAGGTGGTAAGGAGCTAGGCGCAGGTGTGGCTATGTGGTAAGAAGCCCCACTGCATGGCACCTTGAGCATGTGTTTTCTACTATTACCTCGGGCCGACGAAACACTTGTGAATAGATTTAGTAGACGGAAACTGAAAGACGCTAGTCGTGTACATATATGTGTGTGTGTCTTTGTGTCTGCTTATCACCCGACCATTGCTTAACAACCGATGTTGATGTGTTTATGGCCCCCGAAATATAGCGTTTCGGTAAAAGAGACCGACAGAATGAGTACTAGGCTTACAAAGAATAAGTGTTGGAGCCGATTTCTTCGACTAAAGGCGGTGCTCCAGCAGGGCACAGTCGCATGACTGATACGTGAAAAAGAGTAAAAGACTATATGTATATTTCAAAAATGTAATAAAGACACAACAAACGGAAATTTTTACAAGAACATAACAAGCAGAAAATTCGTAGCTTACTCCTCATCTGTCAACGTTGCAAAGATCCTGACAATTTCACGCCTTTAACGGTGAAAATAAATACGACAAAATAAGCATACCTCACAAAGAAAGACATGTGGCTACAAGCCAGTAACGCAAAGGAAAACGAAACTGTCCTGTAGAAGTGGAGACAACAGAAGGACATATAGAAAGTCAGAAAGAAGGAAGAAGTAAAGTATTAAGGAGGGAAAGAGAGAGAAAGAAAAGTAGGTGGGAGGCAAAAAAGAGACAAAGAAAGAGAAAGACAAGGAGGGAAAGAGAGACAAAGAGAGAGGGTGGAATGCAAAAGAGAAGCAAAGTCAGAGAAAGACAGAAATAGAGGTCACACAAAAATATTCCAAGAACATTTTACAAATGAGTAAAAAAAACGAGAGTGCGTAGCGCTATATAAATATATTTCAATACATCTATAGCATGCTAAAACTCAAGTCTATTTTCTTGCCCTTTGATTAAGACGATAAAGATTATAAATAGAATAGTCATTTCTCCCTTTCAAAAAAAAAAATATATAATTTAAAAATGTCGATTTGCGGAGGTGACACTTCAAAGAGTCATCACAGCTACCGCCTTTTTTTTTCTTAAAGGAGAAAACTATTATTTTATTGAAAATAAAATATTAATCTTCATCATCTCAATCAAAAGGCAGAAAAACAGACAGAGAGTCTGTCTCTTTATATTTGAAGATCAGTTGTAATGGGAAGAGCTGAATCGCATAATAATGGAAAAAACAAACAACAAATGGGTTGTACCTTATAATGAAACGTTTTTAAGAGCATGCAAATGACACTGCAACGTTGACGCATTCGTCTCAGTACGTTAAGTACGTCATCAAGTACACGCTGAAAGGAAATGACCAAGCTGCTGTTCAGATAAACAATGATAACGAAATTAGTCAATATCTAATGGTTAGGTATATTGGACCATCCGAAGCAGATGCATCCATTTTAGGATTTTGGATTCATGAAAGAGGATCTGCAATAGTAAGACTGCAAGTTTAACTACTAGATGAACAGAGAATATTGCTCAGAAATAATGAGGATATATATGGCTCAGAAATAATGAGGATATATATGGCTCAGAAATAATGAGGATATATATGGCTCAGAAATAATGAGGATATATATGGCTCAGAAATAATGAGGATATATATGGCTGTCAATGTATGACATGTCAGAACAATTCTGACAGAAGCCTTTTCATTGTGCGTCAATGATGACTTTGCAAAAGCATTACTTTATGTTGAAGAATTTTATTGCATGAAGTTCGAAATTTTATTTTTTCCTTTGCCGCCGCGCATCGACATTTTAAACTCGGAGTAGTTGTGACCCAACGGGTCACTGATACATCTAGCATATATGCATGTGTGTGTGCCCGCACGCCATATATGTGTGTGTCAGTATGCATAAATGTATATGTTATTCTGGAAGTGTCAGTTCAGCATCAAAATCATATGCACCGTCTCTATCTCTATTATTTTTTTCCTTATAAGTTAATACTACACTTCAAATGAATCTGTTCAACTGCTTGAGTATTTGTCGCCCCATTCAGTCTGTCACTTTATTATTGTTGATTCTTCACCAGTCATAACCTCAGCAATGATGTACTTCTTTGCTCCTGGTCTGTTAGTACACATCCAAAGTGGATAGTTTGTTTCGTTTTCTACTTATAGGGACATTTGAAAATCTTATTCCTGCTACTATATTCTTCATGTTAAAACTGGGTTTGCACATCGCGGCCGGTTTGCTTCTGCAAAGCAGAAATTGTGAGTCTTACTAAATTGTAGACAAGAAATTAATGTGTGCCTTAGATAATCTTGGTAAAAAAATAATACATTAGGTGACTATATATTTCTTGTCAACTTTCTATAGATCAAGCAAAGTTTTGAAACTTACATAATATTCTGCTCTCTTCTGAAAGAGGGTTAACTATTTTCTGCCCTGTCTCCTCGATAACAAAGAAGGGTTTGATGCATCCTTTGCCTTCCATACAAAGGGAATTCCTGCTGAGATCACAACAGGGCCATGGGTCACTACCTGTATACAAAAGAACTCTCTTCCCCTGTACTTCAATGGGAAATCCGCAAATATGTTGGAAATAATTTGATAGTAGAGAATGTTAATTTTGTAATCAAATCAAAATCTATATATGTGGCAGGACATCTTTTAACTAAGGTGTTAGTGAAGGAAACATTATTTACAGGAAATTTCACCATAAAACTTTATATTTTATGAGGACTTTAATTTGAACACAGAACCACGAAAATTCAATCTCCGTCCAAATGAATGGAAATCAGTTGATCAGTTGATATATTAATTGCTATGCAACGTGTTGTAGCATACTAAGCTTCAGACCTACATTAATCAAGTATTTTACTGAACAGAAACAGATGGTGATAGAGAAAGAAAGACACACACGTCAGAGAACAGAAAATATAGGCTTCCGTGCATATATTTGTGTATGTATGTTTATATATGTGTGTGAGTTTATGTGTATATGCATTCAGGAGTAGTATAAATACAAAACTAACTACACGAACAGATGTTACGAAGAGAAGAAATTTCTCTTTATCAGGAGAACTAAAGTGACAGCTCAACATTTTCCTTCGAATATGTTAAGTGTTCAACGCTTTTTACATCGGTTTTACGTAGATCAACTCCCAATTAAATACTTCTCACAGCCAATACTGCATACCTTTAGAGATTTCACACTAGAAACAGATATTTTCTGTGCCAATTTCATTATACTATAAAATCAATTTTCATTATGCAACGACACAAACAGCTTATATAAAAGCTGGCTATGTCATTGCTTTGTGTCATTAAGTATTAGGTCTGATGAGTTAATAATGACTATGCAAGTATATTTTTACTGCACTGAAACACGATAGGTAATTTAATGGCAGTAAAACGTTGTGCCAAAGTTTGGCATTGGCTTACTGAAGTTACAGAAATTAAAAACTGGAATGTATTTGAAGAAATTTGTTTGGTAACTTTGTTACGTAAGGTTTTCTATTTCTAGCAGAAATTTTGACTGCCAAGTTCTATTCATGACTGTTTCCAAAGCAAATCATAAATTTCGCAATTTGATTTCAACATTGTGGAAAGTTCGAGAGTGTTAAAATCTTAATTCTAATCTCATTCATCACAACTGCCACTTAGTAAATATTATTCATACATAATTAGTTTCCTGTTATTATTACTTAATCAAGATTTTGTAGACGATGCATGCCATGCCAAAGGAGGTTAATTTTTGATGAAGTACTTTAGATGGCGTCGTGACATACGTTGTAATTTGAGAATATTTTTAGACTTCGTGGCTCTATCCCTCCCTATGTCTGACTGCAGTCTTTTCCAGAACAGAAAATAACGGTCACGAAAGCTGACTGTGGGGGAAAAACGTATGTACCTTAATACAGAATCAGAACTCTAGTTTTCGACATCGAATGGATGAAAAGTGAAGATTGGCTTCGAGAGGATTTGAGCCCTTGGATGTCGAGGGCTTTAATGATTGCCGCAAAAACAACGCAATCTCCCCCACGAGTTACAGACTCTGCAATTTGCGCTTGCCGATTAGACAATAAAATAGATTAATGAATAAATTTGTGGTTAAGACGTTCGCTTCGAAAGTAGTTGGTATGAAATTAAACTTACGTCACGAAAATGGGAGAAGCTGTTTCCTGTCATAACCGCAAAAGGCTCATTTCAATCTCACGTCCTTCATAAATACTAACGCACACTACTAATTCTAAACAAGAATGACACGCATGAAAGTCCGTAAACGTCTCAAAAACCACTCAGCCTCACTATCACTGAGTATGACTCTTGTTGAATGAACGTCAACATAACCAAACCTGCATCTCACAAATATTTGCTCCCTAATCAACGAAATACTTCAGTGTCCAACAACTGATGACTTCCTTTAAACCTCCTGTGAGGTCTACAGTAGAGTACTCCTCTCAACATCTGGAACTGCTGCATGACATACAAAAATCTCAGATCATAGTCAAAGAAAGGCCTCTCCACGTATTAGCATGAAGTTGCTAACCAACTAATCCGGTATGTGAGATTTCTTCTGAAATTCTGTACCCTCTGGTAACATATCAATTCCTCGCAATTAGTCAAGTATTTAAATCTGAACACCAAATTCTACCAAAAGAGGTACTCTCATTTTTGTCTATTATTTCTATTATTACAACAATGCTTCGTGTTTTTCGACCTGTACAGTCACTACGATGCTCCTAGATCGTTTCTTCCTCTAGTTATCCATATCTTATCCACCCTTCTGGATTTCTGCCTAGTCATCTCTTCCTTCCACTCTTCCGGATCTCTCTCTTTTTACAGGAATAGTTGTTTGCGAATCTTCAGAACAGTCGCAACCATGTTGATCTTACCGGTTCCTAATTTCTAGTAACTACCATGCCGCTCTCCAATGTCTGCAGACAACACCAATGAGAATATAAATGCTTGGTTAATAAATGCCTGGCTAGTGAAACTTACTTCTCTGAAATTATATGAAAGTATGTGTATATCTGTTTGTGTATGTGTATATCTTTTGCCAATGTATACTAGTGGCAAATACGAGGGGTACAGAAACGTTTCTGGCTTTAAGGGTATCACGAAAGGCCCGGCTGGAAGCCCAACATTCCGTGTTGTTTTACAGTGTTAAAAGACCACTGCAATAAGTGTTTGAATCTGAGGGGGATATTTATTGAAAATAATCATAACTGATCCGCTTGTATTTCCTTTTACCCAAAGCCAAGAACTTTCAGTATTCCCTCGTATATATTTACATCAGCGCGAAAATCCATAAATCTTTAGTGAGGAGTCGAACATGAATCTCGTTTTGTTGTTTGTGTTGTGTTCAGCTGCTTGTACGTTGGTATGACAAATACCATTCAGTCAAAGTTTAGATAACAAGTTTTTATATAACTCTGCTTTTACAAATAGTGCATGTGAAATAGCATGTGTACAAATGTGGTTGTTTTATAGCTAGTGAAAATTAGTTGGTCGGTCGTTGGCTGGAGAATAAATCAGTTGGCATTAATGGTTAAAGGTTCATCTTATGTGAATATTGCTGGACCAGACTAGAGTAAGGAGTATGCTAGCTACATACTGAGGTAGCTGTAATGGCTAAGAGCTAGGAGTCAAGAGCTCAGTCCAGTGAGAGTGCACCGAATAAGAAAAAAGGGAAATTAAATGTCCGTCTTGAGTTTATGTATCTTTCCAGCGGAAATTATATGTCGCAAAGACTGCTGGGAGTACAATATCATCAAAGCGCCAACTACCGACAACAGAAATTAGGGATCGTAACTCTGCTTTGTTTCTTTTATTATTTAGCAATAAGAACGCTTGCAACAAAATTCTGCTTCCAAATAAATGTCCCATGTCATTTGTTTTTACAACTGAAATATGCATACTCTCCTTGGTTAGTTTTGTCCATCTAAAGAGGCTGGGGCAGTGATGAACCCGTTACACACCTCTGCCATCGATGCTATAGTTTGTAGTACCGTAAATCCTCGAGTATAATCCGCATTTTTTCCCAAAACTTAAAAGTCAAAATCCCTAGTGCGTACTATATACGAGGTTAAAAATGCAAAATATTTTCTAAGCAATGTCCGAGTCTCTATTTGTTGTCCGGCAATATTTATTCAGACGCATTTTGTGATGTCGAGCGCGAAAATACCTTAAGCTATATTTATTTTTCATTGACTTTATTACTGTTATTTCTTTATTTTCTGCAAACAAACTGCACAAAAAAGCTACACGTTTGCATGATGTTATATGTACAATAACAATAAAGGACGTTACCGTATATATGCTTACAAACCAAGGACGTTATATAGACCTCCTTGACTCAAGTTAGAGAAGGGGTACGTATTATACACAAGGTTTAAGTTTTTTAGAGATACAGCCCCTTAAAAAGCCCCTGCATATTATACTCAAGGGCGGACTATACTCAAGGATTTACGGTATGCTATATAAATAAAATAGCGATAAAAAAAAGTCATAAACAAAATAACTTTCAGCATTTACTTCTTTCAGTCATTGACTACAGCCATGTTGGGGCACCAACTTGAAGGGGTTTTTTTAGAACACATCGACCCAAGCACTTATTTTTTAATATTCTAACTATCTTTTTGCCGAAACGCTCAGTTGAGGGCACGTAAACAAACCAAATTTGGCTGTCAAATGTTGGTGGGGACAAACACGAACAAATAAACTTAACGGAACGCACTTATAGACACACGCACATACACACCTATCTATATATATTGTGTGAAGAGTTTTCATGCAGTTCCCGTCTAGGAAATTTACTCACAAGGAATATATTGGGTCGGAACTATATCAAAGATACTAGCCCAATGTGCCGTGCGGTGGGATTATACTCGAAACCACATGGTTGCTAAGTGTACTTATTACCCACTCAGCCATAACTAAACCAATATATTATCGCTGATATATTTTCAACCCCTTCAAATGCGGAACCTCATGTTGTATGTGCAATATTATACATGAGAATGTAGACCTCGTATGCAATTAAACACAGTAAGCCTTCCTCTCTACAATGGCTACTTCTGTGTTAATATATCATTATATAGCCTACATATTCATATCTTTTTCTATGCAACTGCTAACTTTATATCATTTTATACACCATGTGGAATATACATTATTGTATATTCAAGCCAGAATATACCATAGTAATTTAGAAGGACGATGAGACTATTACATTCAATCATCTCCGAAATTGATAAATTGAAATGAAGTAAAATTAATTAGTAATCTGTACCAACTCAACGAAATTAACATGGTTATTGGATTTATTAGTGAAACTAAATGAGAATATATTTAATAACTTATTCTATAATTACACGCTGACTCTTTTTATATATTCATCGCTTAGCCATCGACTAATTCTCTCACACACATATTCACTTATGTAATAATTATATACGTACGTGTATATATATATATATATATATATATATACATACATGCATGCATACATGTATACATAGATATGTGTGTTTGTGTGTGTGTATGTGTGTGTCTGAATGTACATGTGTATGTATGTATGTATGTACACATAGTCCACTTCAGGTGATCTCTACGAGGATACAGCGATGCTAGTAGAATTCCTCTATAGTCTAGAGACAAGAGATTACCTTTATTTGGAAATGGAATGATTGAAGTGCTCGAAAAATGTGTTGGTTTGTTCTGTCTTTAGGGATCGTGTCAAAAGTTCAACAGTCGATTGTATAACTTTCAGAGGATGATTGTACTATTACAAGTACATAATATTTCTATGTTTCTTAATGCTTTTAAGCATGTTTTAAAACGTTATAAGGCGAAAGGAACAGGACTGAAATTGCTACTTTATGAGATATGATCTCTGTTGCGTAGTTCGGTGTTACCAGGAATCGATCTGAAGTGCCGAAATTTGGCATCAGGCTATTAGTCAGTGGTCACTCGTAAGAGAAATAGATCGCTCGCTGGGGAAGTTCTCTTGTGACAACTTGTATAAGAGCTGCACTAAGCCGCACCATGCTCGTTGTCATTCTGGAGAGTGTCACGTTACATAGACCTGTGCGTGTATATATATATTTGGTTAACGAGAGAGACGGAAGATGGAAGACGAGAATATTTATTAATCACTACGAGTTTTGGGACGCATCTAGCATCGATCCCTATCTGATAGGATGCTTTACAATTGGTTATATATATATATATATATATAGAGAGAGAGAGAGAGAGAGAGAGAGAGAGAGAGGGAGAGAGAGAGAAACACAGAGAGAGAGAGAGAGAAACACAGAGAGAGAAAGAGAGAGAAACAGAGATAGAGATAGATAAAAAGATAGATAGATAGATAGATAGATAGATAGATAGATAGATAGACAGATAGATACAAAGGCCCACACGCAGTTTCCGCCAACGAATTTCACTTTCAAAGGCGTGGTCATTTCTAAAAAATAGTAAAATATATTTGCCCGCCATTATACAGTGTTATGAACCACATTTCTTAAGTCTACAGCCACTAGTATCCAAACTAAGGTAAACATAAATAGGTCTCACCTCGACTACTATTGGCTCACGCCACATATCTTGAATGAAAACTTTCAAAGTTTTTTCGTATTAAATATAAATTGAAGATACAACATTGTTAGAGTTTAATGTAATTTATTACTGGTTTTTCCCATTTCTGTATTAGTCTTTCTTGCTTTCTTTCAAATAAGACCTTCTAGGTCCATTGGCGTTTCAAGATAATCTTGGCCTCACCTTTTTGATATACAAGTGATAATCCTTTCTACTATAGGCACAAGGCCTGAAATTTAGGGGGAGGGGACCGGTCGATTACTTCAACCCTAGTGTTTCACTGATCTTTAATTTATCGACCCTGAAAGGATGTAAGGCAAAGTCGACCTCGGTGGAATTTGAACTCAGAACGTAGCAACAGACGAAATACCGCTAAGCATTTGACCCGACGTGCTAGCTTAATATCGTAATGAGAATGATTCGTTTTTGCGAGGTCTTTGTATGAAACTATGAGAGATTATAGAAATGATGTGATAATTGACAGAATTACTATTGCTGGTTGCATAACTGTTTAACGATAAAGCCCATGTTTTTTCCCGATGATTATTTAATATGTTTCTTCATTATGAGATTGTATTTTGTTATTCATGAATCGTTTTCAGCCAAACTTGTACGTATTCTATTAATTCCATACCGAATAATTGCTATAAGCAAATACCATTCTATGTAGTTTTTATTTCATCTACTGTATTATAATTTTCTTCAGTGATCAGTTTGTGTAAACCTATATTCAAGCGACAAGAACGTGTGTCCAGTACTTTAACTTGTGCCTTAAAGTCTGCACCTCTCATGTTTATATCCAACTATATTACAAATCGTATTTGAAATATTCCCTGTGACTGTTGAGGCCTATAATTTTATACTAATAATACTTTTGCTGCTATTATTTCGTTAGGGCATGGTACATATGATTTTCGGTTCTACAAATAGATTTCCACCACCTATCAGTGAGGGTGACTTCTGAATTGTTGGCAGTATTATAGAATACATTCATAGGCGGATGGGTGTTTCCAAAAACTTGGATTGACTTTCTGGCAGATTCGTTTTACCGAGGAAATACGCTAGTTAAGAGACTGAACCGTTCGAAGGCAAAAGAAAAGATATTGAAAGGATCAATGCGCCTTGTATTTTTTAAATTTAAAATATCGAATATTTAGAAGAATCGTAATAGCACGCCGAGCAAAATGCTCCGCTGCATTTATTCCGGCTTTACATTCTGCATTCAACTACTGTAGAGATAGACTTTGCGTTTTATCCTTCGGTGTTGATCAAATAAGTACCAGTTATGCACTGAGATCCATGTAATTGTTTAACACCCTCTCTCAAAATTTCAGGCATTGCACTTACGAAAGAAAGAAATTTAAAATGCATGTTACTGTATTTAACATGTAAGTACATGTATTTGGCGTGAGCTTGGCAGAGGGGAGATAAAAAGGGTTGGTATAATATCTGGACAAGTGAATGTTTTGGGTATTGGCAGCAAAGTTATCGAAATGTAGCGTTGCTGCTTCTGTTTGCTCTGAAGTTAACTAAAACCACACTGTTTTTTATTTGTCTATCCATGATTACAATAACACTAAATGGATCCTTCTTCTCTTACGACAGTAGCGGTGTCATTTGATCGCTGGAAAGTCGACTAACTGTTTTGAATTTCTGTTATTGATTCCTGCATCAGAATTATTTTTTTGCGGCAATCCATCCGTAACGGATTATTGGTTATTTCTTTAGTGACTTTGAAAATGTGTGCTTTCTAATAACTATTATTTTATTATACCCATTCACACTGTTGGTCTACTTTCAGTAAGATTTTCTTTTTCTTGTGTAAGCAGGCAGCCTGTTGGAGCATACCGTGATCATAGCCTTATGTATAGTAGTTAAACAGGTTATTGGTCTGTAGTTCGTTTTTTCTTCTTTAGTCAAAAATGTTTTGTACTTGATAATTAAGAGAATAAATATTATTTTCCACTCTATCAGTCTATTGTGTGTTAATTATAGCCGAATTAACAATTCATTGAATGCTGTTGTTAAAACGCCATCTATATACTGGCTAAGTACGTTAACCAGATATTCGGAATTTATATTTTCTGGAGCATTTCCAATTGCCAGCGTTTTTATTGTGAAAGAAAATTCCCCATTATTCAAACGGGAGCCATATTTGTAGTGTTATATTTCCGCTTCTCTTCTCTTCTTCTCTATTGTACAGTTTCATTTCGACTATAAAAGTTCTCCCACTGTATTTCGATTTCTTTTGTTGGCAGTGTAACTTGCCCTCTGATGTTTAATTATTAATATCTTGGTGAATGTTTATTAGTGTGTCTGCTTCAAACGCATGAACTGGTAGAAGATTTTTCAAAATGTCTTATCAGATGTATTGTTTTTATGATTTAGTCAAAAAAGAATGTGTAGCACCCCGTATCCATTTCTATAGTCTCCAAAAGAGATGAAAGGAAATTATTTTTACACCAGAGACCTGACCAAATGCATTCAGTAGACCCAACTCTGCGAAAGGCACCCAATATCCAGCTAGTGGTATTACACCAGACGACGGTTAATCAAAGAATTGCTGTTTAGATATTTGTTCCATTTTAAGAATAACTTTTCTGAATATTGTATTTTCTAAATAATATTTTATTATATAATTCTTTCCCTTGCACGAAGCATCGCTTTAATTTTCAATGGCTGAAGATAGATGATCTCTGTCAGTTAATCTTATTTTCAATAAAATACACTGAGTTCTTTAATAGCGTTTCAAATAAACCAGGAGATATGTGTTTCTCTGATTGAATATTTATGCTCTGCAATATTGTTGTACTTGGGATTTTCCCTTTTCTTATTATACTGTTGTTTGACGTATTGTTGCTTCATTTGTCTTGGCGTTTTCCCTTCAATTTGCCAGCTAGGCGTTGTCTACAGTTCCATTAGTATCTAATTAAATAATATCTGTATCCATGCATGTTGTCAATTATTTGACTAACGGTTTGTGATCTTATCATCTCACCGTACTTTTCAGTTCGTTGTGATTTTATACCATGTACGATACTTCCTGTATTGTTATGATCATTCTTTCATCCTCTGATACTGATCAATCTCCTTGTCGTTTCTTCGCCCTACATATCCTTTTCCATAATAATTCCGTTCTCGAGCTGATAGTGCTGCATAAATTGTCGTTAAAATTTCACCTACTTCTCAATAAAATTATCATAGATTGAAATTGAACTCTTTGTTTTACTCGAAGAATTATTGCTTTACATCCACGCTGATTCTTTCCGACTTAGTGAGGATCTCTCCTTTCAGATGTTCTTTGATTTATCGATATTTTCTTTTTTGTTCTATCATATCTCTGAAGTATTTCTCACCTTCGTTTTGTTATTGATTTTATGAAAGTTTCAGAGATATTTCTGTTATGTTCTAGCCTTTTCTGTATGTTCATTTTCTATATTGTTTGCACTGGGATCTCGTATCCGTATATGAGATGTATTGAAGCAAAACTCACCTCTGTAAGTACAGAGGCTGCCATATATAATATTTCGCTTAAACTTATATTAATGTTTCAATAAGTTTAAAATTTCCAGGCCTGCGTTTCTTTATTTTTGTTGCTATTTATCGTGTTGATCCATAGGAAGATCGGTCGCTTGTAAATTCTATCTTTTATTTTCACCACTAACTTGTCAGAATCAGAATTATATATTTCCTATTCTTAACGTTCGTTTTTATTTATTATTTCTGCTCTCGGTTTTTCTTTGTTAACTAATATTTATGTAAGTTTTCCAAGGTTTGGTTTTGTTAGGAATTCGTATTTACTTCACATTTTCTTTGTTTTTTCTTTGGGTTTATTGAGATACATTTATTGTTTTAAATGTTCTACATTGATTTCTGATATGCTGGGGGTAGTTTTGATTATCATCTTTTTAAAATGGCTAACTCATTGGCGTTGAACGTTACGTATAGACTGCGCATATATTCCCCATTAAATTCTATACAAATGCATTCATGTACTTACGTTTATTTCGCCGTAGCATTATAGAAACATATTCTTCTTGTGTTGTTTATATTTTATATCCAAGATTTGAGGAGTATTCCCTCACTCACTATACGTTGCATTTATTGCTTCCTTATACTACTACTACTAGTTTTACATGTATTAACATTTAGGTCAATGAGGCAAGTTTATTTGACCTTCTCGAAATTGAAACAGAATTACTCTCAATCCACATATTTGTTTCTAAATTACAAAGGACAAATTACAGAGATGCAATTTGATACTTTTAAGCCTGAAAGTTGAGATGAGATTGCCACAGCTGAAGCAACTTTCACCACGTTCCGGCTTTATCGACGCTAACACGATTCAACAACATGCACATCCAAACAAACACACACAAGGTGCATGCGCGCGTACTCTAGCTCTCTTTCTCTTTCTCTTTCTCTCTCTTCCTATCTCTCCAAAGAATATCCATAGAAACATACATACTTTCTCATACACAATCATATAGGTGTAGGAGTAGTTGTGTGGTAAGTAGCCTGCTTACCAGCCACATGGTTCCGGGTTCATTCTCACTGCGTGGCACCTTGGGCAAGTGTCTTCTGCGATAGCTTCGGGCCGACAACAGCCTTGCGAGTGGATTTGGTAGACGGAAACTGAAAGAAGCCCGTCGTATATATGTATATGTATGTGTGGGTATATGTTTGTGTGTCTGTTTGGCCCCCCAGCATCGCTTTACAACCGATGCTGGTGTGTTTGTTTCTCCGTAACTTAGCGGTTCGGCAAAAGAGACCTATAGAATAAGTACTAGGCTTACAAAGAATAAGTAGTCCTGGGGTCGATTTGCTCGACTAAAGGCGGTGCTCCAGCATGGCCGCAGTCAAATAACTGAAACAGGTAAAAGAGTAAAAGAGTAATCACCCCTCCCCTCTCCGAAAAAAATCAATAATTCTCGCACACATTTACCCTAAAATACTTTCAGACACGTGAAAACACTCAGACACATCTATATGTATTCTCACACTTGCATACACACATCTACTTGCATTCCAATTGCTCAATAAACTAAGCGCCATTTTCGAACATTTCTCAATCAATGTGCCTCAAAATATGTCTGGTGAACCACAGATATTTAAAAAATTAATTTAACACTTTAGAAAGCTATTCTCCTTAAAAGTTCAAGGCGAATGGCTTTCTAAAGTGTACTCAGTAGAGTTTCACATTTCTTTTAAATTTTAAATGTAAATTGTTTTATGTTCTTTTTAAAACTTACTATACGAAAGTGCATCAAATATTTTATATTTAATGGTCATCGCGACAAAAATTCTCATTGAAATAGTTACTGTGTATCCAGAGGCAGATATATCTTTTAAGAAATTCTCTGGCTGAATTATTGTGTAACAACACTGACTCTTTTATGTTCGAATACAATTTATCCGACGGGCTTCAATAAATTTACCGTCTACTCAATTTTACAAACAAGCCTTAGGTCATGATGCAGTCTTTCCCTAAATACCTTAGATGTGTGTGTGTGTGTATTCGTGGGGGTGCTTTTCTCCTGCAGCACTGCTTGATAACTGATGTATGTTTAATTCCCCCGTAACTTAATGGCTCAGTAAAAGTGTTCGATAGAATAAGTACCATTCTTAAAACAAAATCACTGGTATTAATTTATTCGGGCAAAATTCTTCGAAAGGGGGGCCCAGCAAAGCCGCAGTTAAATGACTGAAATATGTAAATCATAAAAAGATAGAAATAAATGTGTATATATATATATATATATATATGCAAGCCAACATTTATATAAACATGCAGACACATAGACGAAAAGTAAATGTGCTAAGATCAAATAAGTCAGTTGCTTGTATTTGAATGTCAAAGACGAATAAAAGTATACTAAATAAAGTACAACATAAAATCATGAATATTGGAGTCATTTCCGCTTCCAGAGAGGATAGAATGAAGGAGGATAATTTCGAAAATCAAGAATTCTACAAAAATGACATGTTAATAATGAAACAAGCGTCAAATTGTCTGAAGAGAAAACACCGTTTACCAATACGTATTTCCGCATTAACGGGCGCCATTAGAACAGCAATTGCCCTCCTTTATCTTCAGCTGTCAAGGCACTTAGATATTTACGAGAAAAAGTAGAACACAATTCTGGCATAGGTAATAAACACAAATTAAAGCGAAATGAAGTAACAGAAATCAAGCAAGCTTAATAGCGGTCTGCCTTTGAACAACAAAGTGGAATACAGGTATACTAAATAACATATAAGATGAGTTTCGGCTTACTGAGGCAGAAACATGTGTGTGCAACTAACTGAATTTCCGTCGTCAGACGATGAGACAGATTTTCCATAGCAACATGAGAATCTTGAAGTCTTCTTGCTTCGTGAGATTATTTAACTTTCAGGTTTGGAAAACTTATCATATCTGGAAGCAGAGATATTAAGAATATATCAAGAATGTATCGTTTATTATACATACTTAGACGCAGATAAGTACATACAAACACACAGAACACACAGAACACACACACATAGGCACACATATGCACACTCACACTCCTCTCTGTGTGTGTGTATGAATATATATATATATATATATATATATATATATATACAGAGAGAGGAAGACAGAATTTTTAAGTGGAACTCGAAGTAGGTACAGCTTTAAAAACGATGACGTAAGATACATAAGGGGAAATAAACAGATAGATAGATAGATAGACAGATACATACATACATACATACATACATACATACATACATACATACATACATACATACATAGAACAGCATAGATTTTAATGCAAATACACTTATATAGATTTGTCGTTTCTTTTCTTTTTTTCTGCAGTGAAAGTTTACATCTGTTAGGATCAAACTGAAAATCTAATGTATTAGACAGTATTAAAGGCGATAAAAATATTGAGACTCCTTGACGTGTAAGGTATATGATTGTTTATTTGGAAGTCAGAAAACTTTAGGAACTGGAACCATCTCGACATTAAAAGTATAGTATTGAAAAGAAGTAGAGATAAGAAAACAGAGAACATCTAAAGATGGCTAAGTCGTTAAAGTTAATGGACAGGATATATACATACATAAATACATATGTACATGCATACATATAGAACTTATATCTATGTATGTACATACACACACACACACACACACACACACACACACACACATATATATATATATATATATATATATATATATGTGTGTGTGTGTAATATATATGCGATATATATATATATATATGTATATGAGATATATAGATGCATATATATACATATATATGTAGATATATCTGTAGATATATATGTATGTGTGTATATGTATTTGTATGCAAATATCATGTATGTATGCGTGTGTGCATATATTTACATACATCTATAACATGAATATAATCATATACACATCAGTATATATGCATGAACTGATATTTATACACACACACACACAGACATGTATATATATATATATATATATATATATATATATATATATATATATATATATATATATATATATATGGGTCTGTGTATCTATATATATGTATGTATGTATATATATATATATATATGTGTGTGTGTGTGTGTGTGTGTGTGTGTGTGTGTGTGTGTGTGTGTGTGTGTGTGTGTGTGTGTGTGTGTGTATTCATCGATAATGGAAAGGTTTTACTGAAAAGAAACGGGAAACGCTGAAGAAGAAAAAATATTTACAACTTTCTCTCGAAATCTAGCTGATTATTGCAAAGCGGAGATTGCAGAAATTTACTTAAAAATATATTTCTTATCATATCACTTTGTCTACGAAATTAGTCTGATAAAATTCTAGCGTGAAGACGCTTAACAACGCAGAGGGAATAAACATGAAAACTATGTGCTAAATATATCTTCTTTGACATATCGGTGTGGAAATTAAAAAAAAAAAAAACAAACAAACACACACACACACACACACACACACACACACACACACACACACACACACACACACACCGATTTTATTTCTATATCAGTAATCATTGCTTGCACTTAGGAGGCCTACACGCCACACTTACACACTACGACCAAAAGAGACATTGAATGTTATCACGATGTGTAAAAGCATTGCAGCGAGTTTGACAAAGTTGAGTGAGTAATTTACGATCAATATTAAGTGTGTGAAAGCGGTGCTGATAGTATACATTTCATGCAAATATTAGAGCTGATAGTATATATTTCAAGCAAATATTAGAACTTTTATCGATAACGACAGATCCTAACGGATACATGAACATTGACACAAACCAATGCACACGCACGCACACTCACACACACACATACACACACTCCCACACACACACTCACATGTATGATTGTATGTATGTATTTATGTATGTATGTATATCTTTATCTGTTTATTTATCGATAACATTTGTTTCTCTATCTTTTTCGTGCACAAATGAAGTGAATAACATGAAATTGTATGCTTATGACACACCTGTGTATGCGAAGCGTACAAATTCACGTCATACACACCTGTAACAGGTGTGTCTGTATAACACTTCAGTTGTGCACGGAAAAAAGTACAGAAACAAATGTGATCGATAAATAGATAGAGATATATAATCATACATAGACAGATATAAAAATAGATACATGTATGCATACATATATACACACACACACACACAAACACAAGAACAAAAACTCACACACACACACATATATATATATATGTGTATATATATATATATATATATATATATATATATATATATATATATATATATATATATATATATATATATATAAACAAACAATTCAAATAAACGAATTAAAACGGACAACATGAGGAAGTGCATAAGAAATGTATTATATTGATGCTCGGTGAGAGCAGACAGCTTGACGTTTCGAGCAGAGCTCTTCATCGGAACGCAGAAAGGTAGGATTCCAAAGAATGGAAAGAAATTACCAACACCACACGTGTAGTTACATTTATACATACATATATACATACACACACACAAAATTATAAGCAATAAATATTTAATATTTAATATCAAGAAAACTAATGAAACTTATTAAAAAAACTTTAACACAGCCTCTGGTGTTGCATGATACGCCTAAAACCGCGGTTTTTTTTATAGCACAATTCAGGCCAAGGTATGATCATGAATTGATACAATATTTTGAACATTTGATAGGAAAATATGAGAAAAGAAAAAAGAAATTTGAGTTTTGTTAATCATCGTTATGAGAGTCCTCACTAATGATTTGCTCGTCATCAGAGGAGCCACTAAGACCCATATTCTCATTTGAATCATCTCCATTTTCATCATACGTATCTTCCCTAGACTTCATGCGTTTTCAAATTCCTATTTGCTTTACCATTGCATCCCTGAACAATATTTACCTTCAGGTGATTAAAAGCAACTTTCAAACGTTGACTACATCTTTGAATGTAGTACCGGTTGTGTACTGCTTACCCAACTCTCGTTTTACCATAGCGCAGACAATCTCAATTGGTTGTAAATCCGAGTAACGAGGTGGTGAAAATAGTATTTCATGCCCTTCATCTTGAGCCATTCTTGCAATAACAGGAATTACATTTCCTTGGGTATACGGATGCAATCTTTCCTATAACAGAGCCTTCGTTTCGTTGCCATCAAACCCAATTCCGCTTTTGTACACGCTTCTTGTAATGTTGCTTTGTTGTCGTTCTTTCACGGTGTATTTTCGGGTAATTTCTTAAGGAACTTGGCATTGTCTATCACGATAAGAGCATTGGATATATTTCTCCCTTTCAAAGACTGCAATAGCTGTCTCATCCATTTGACAAAGTATTCGTCATCAAACAAGCTGTGGTAATCATTCGTTGGATGTTTCCCCCTTTAAAAGTATCAAGTGCATCCATCGGTAATCCAGCTTGTTGCTCATACGATCGTTTGTCGTCCGGAATACTATGATTGGCATCTATAATTGCATCAATGAAACAATAGTGTTGTCCTTTGTGGCATCCAATAGTTGTATGGTCTTGTTCATCATTTGGATCGTACGACGAATCCTTGCACCGATAATAGTTCGTGTGGATGTAGCTTTCATCCATAGAAATAATCTTCTGGCTTTTCTTTTCCTTTACTTTCATCATTCGCTTGACATAATTGTTGCGCATGAGCGAAATGTGCTCCCTGAAAAGGTAGTTTTTACTTCCTTTCTTCATTACTTTAGAAAATCCCTTACAGACAGAAACAAATATTATCAGGATATAAACTTCACGGCGAGTTCCTTCGTACTCCGGGGTGTTTATGGCCTGGAAAATGATTGGTCGATGGGGAAAATTCAAAAGTACTTTCTATGCTGTCACCGACTGTAAATAAATTTGACTTTTGAAAAACGATTCTCTTTTGTTTCGAACAGACCTTCTATGTGTATAAGTGAGTGTGTCTTTGTATGCTTACACGCAGACACATATACACACTTACACACACACGTGTGTGTGTCGTTGTATGTATAGACGTAGACATACATGCGCACATATACGTTCGTGCGTGCATGCATGCGCATTTGTGTGTTTCTGCAACGTCTCCTTATTCGCCTCGCAAACGGATGGTCAACTCGATATTACAGTAAATCACAAATGCCCCCATTTGCCGCGCGCTAGGATTGAATGCGGAACGCAGGTGTTCGAAAACAATTTTCTAAAATCACACCGCTACACTTGCGACTACATACTTAAATAAAATCAATCGCAGGCATTCTGTTTTACAAAGATACGTCATTAAAGGAAATAAGAACTGAATTCGTAAGCCAGCTGCTCTTAGAAACTTAATTAGCCAACTACGCATTTCTAGGTTACTTCTAATCTAATGTGTCCATTTATATGTTAACCAAAGATTGTGGATAATCAAAATAACGTAGTTGTCACCTCTAATTTTCTCATGTCAAAATAATTGAAGGCAATTATTTCATGCGTTATTATCGATCGCATATAATACTCCAATATATCACTTTTATAGTTGACAGACAAATTAGGAATAGATTTTATGTAATTTAGGAGGTATAAATCCTTTAGAAGATATAGATTATATGACTTACGTAGGTGTTAACATTTTTAGGGCCTTCAAATAAACCGGGTGAGCATCGAATTCTGTCTACCGAAGAGGTGTGATTTTGATCTGTTTGATCCTCATCAGCGTGGCTGTGTGTAGAATCAATTTCACGATCTCGACAGAATTTTTCCTCAACTTCTCCTCAACAGAATGTTGGAATTTAAACAAGCTATTCAGAGTTAACGAGGGAAAGCTTCTAAATGTTTCAAAACCTGCCAGCGATAACAATCAAAATCCCTTTCGTAACACTTTTATTGGGTTGTCCGGAAAGTTCGGGCCGATTTTTAAAGGAAAGAAAAAGGTCAATAAATCCTTGCCATTACATTTTTAATCAACCAAATATGAACCATTTTGTTGCATAATGCGCCTCCATCTTTCCTTTAACTTGAAAATGCCCTCTTCCCAGAATTGAAGTGGTTTCATGGCAAAAACGTCGAAAGGTAAGCTACTATAAATCGGCACGAACTTTCCGGACAACACAATACTTTAAATATCCTTTCCAAATTTTGGTATATGTTCAACAATTTAGTAGCGGGCTTATCGATTACACCGACGCCAGTACTTCACTCTTGTTTATTTTATCGACCCCGGTAGAAAAAAAGGCAAAGTCAACCTGGGTGAAATTTGAACTCAGCACGTAAACCATGAACAAATACCTATTTCGTTACTGCCCACAAGAGGCTACACACAGAGAGGACAAACAAGGACAGACAAATGGATGAAGTCGATTATATCGACACCAGTGCGTAACTGGTACTTAATTTATCGACCCCGAAAGGATGAAAGGTAAAGTCGACCTCAGCGGAATTTGAACTCAGAACGCAGTGGCAGACAAAATACCGTTAAGCATTTCGCCCGGCGTGCTAACGATTCTGCCAGCTCGCCGCCTTCCATGAACAAATACCGCTAAGCATTTTCTCTGGTGTGGTAGCGATTCTGCTTGCTCAACGCCTTCTGCGTAAAATGATCCTAACTACTATAAGCATAAGGCCTGAAATTTGGTGGGATTGGGCTGGAGGATAACATCGATCCAGTACATGACTGGTACTGATTTTGTCGAATCCGAAGGAGATGGACCTAAAGACGGGAGAACTGTCGCTAAGTATTTTCTCCTGCGCGGTAACGATTCTTCCTGCTCCCTGTCTTCTACAGAAAATAATCTTTTCTACTCTTGGCACAAGGCCCGAAATTTTGGGGGGGGGGTTGGAGGGGACCAGTCGATTAGATCAACCTCAGTACGCAACTGGTACTTAATTTATCGAACCCGAAAGGATGACAGGCTAAGCCGACCTCGCCTGAATTTGAACTCAGAACGTAAAGGCAGACTAACGTTTCTACCAGCTCGGCGAATTTCTATAGAAAATAATAAAACCGGAATATGTAGCGTGCCCATAAAAACGTTGATAGTCAAGGATAGAATGCTGTTTTTCAAAGGTCTGCTGGATCATAGCTAATCAGGAGCTAAACAATAGCAAAAACAAGCTACTGTAATTTGGAGCAGTGATACAGTCTACATATTTCACAACGGTATTGTTTTAAGTACGTCCTATCTGCAGAGAGTTAATCGGGCTAACGAAAGTGAAAGTTATTAAATCATGAACTAAAAAACAACGGTTTCTTAACTACGATTTGATGAAGTCAACATATTTTACACATAGTCATAATTTCTTAGCTTTTACTTGCGTCTGTTTTGGAAGCGCAATGGCCCAGTGGTTAGGACAGCAGACTCCAGTGTTGTCGGATCGCGGTTTCGATTCCCAGACCGGGCGTTGTGAGTGTTTATTGAGCGAAAATACCTAAAGCTCCACGAGGCTCCGGCAGGGGATGGTGGCGAACCCTGCTGTACTCTTTCACCACAACTTTCTCTCACTCTATATTCCTGTTGTAGCTGTATCTCAAAGGACCAGCGTTGTCACACTCTGTGTCACGCTGAATCTCCCCCGAGAACTACGTTAAGAGTACACGTGTCTATGGAGTGTTCAGCCACTTGCACGTTAATTTCACAAGCAGGCTGTCCAGTTAATCGGATCGACAGGAAACCTTGTCGTCGTAACCGACGGAGTGCCAACCAACTTGTTTCTGTTATTATGATGAGACTGCTCCTTAAAGTGTTTATTCAAACCAATCGACTCCAGTATTTTTATTTTTAAAGTATGGCACATCTTCTACCCTTCTTTTTTACCACTCAAAAAGAAATAGTTTGGCCTGAGAACATAGTAGAAGATACTAGCCCAAGGTGCCGCGCGCTGCCATTGAACTCGAAATAACGTGATTGCAAAGCAAGCGTTTTAATCAGACAGTATTGTCTAATCATTTTTATGTGCCATAAATTTCCCAGATTCGTGGGTGAGGGATAATTCGGGAGCTAAATACATAAAAATGAAGTATTTACATCGAGTAAAAATGGAAGTCAGAAATAACAGGACAGAAACGTAATAGAGAATTAACTATACGCAACTATAAATATATAGAAATTAAAGGGCGGTGAATCCAAAATAGGTGACAACCACGTCGAGTTACATGGAGAACGTCGCACAGTATCACACACCAAAGAGAAATCTTATCTCTCAGGAAACTATTAATACCATTACGGAAATGCAGTATTGTCACATATTCTCAATAATCTTTGTTTTTTTATAATGCTTTTATTAATTCTCCTATATAGTGAATACTGTCCCTTGTATATTTTTTTCATTATATCTTTTATACTCTTCTAGCCATCAGATGACTATAAATTTGTTATTAACTGTTCTAAATTTCTTTATTGTATATTAAACAATCTCTCATAGGAATCCGCTTTTGTAACTACGTTCATCAATTGTTTTGTTGTCTTTTTCGTTGTATAACCATTGTATAGATTTTCACTATGTCATTCGAAACAGTTCGATCATGTTTCCCTATCCAGACTTGAAACTCGCGTGTATTTACCATTTCACACATTGTCCAACAATTGACCAAAACTGAACATCAACCAGAGCTGTGTCACAAGTCAGTGAGGACATTGAAAAGTAATGAGTATTTTTCATTTTCACTTCATAGGTTCAGGAGAAAAAAAGTTTATTGAATTAGTTATGACACGTTACCTGCGTTCAACTATCTTCTATTGTTGTATACGGTTGGCCTTTTTGTACAAGCATAAGGCACTCTAGATCGCTGCCTGTATTAAAAATGAATGCAGGATATTTGAGAGTCGATATTGATTTTGTACAATCAATATCGACTCAATTTTTCTTCATTTATTTTTAATACAGGCAGTTACTTATTTTGCGACATAAACCCGATAATTTCGAGTCATTACAGCACCAGATTTCTGCGGAATTCAATTGGTTCTTTGCATTGTGAATTAAAATTCCGCTGAGATCAATTTTACCTTGCGTCGTTGTGGTGTCGATAAAACAACGTACCAGTCAATTACCGAGGTTGACTTAATTGATTAACACCTTCTAAAATTTAAAACAATTATTATTATTATTATTATTATTATTGAGTGAGAGAGCAGGGCATGCCATCAAAGTGACACTGGGGTAAAATATACGAAGCCCATTATACCCATCATGACTACCCGTCTGATAAGGGTACACCAGGCACATGCATCACAACCATATGTGCGCGACATTGTGATGTCATATCAAGATACACAGCGCATGACCTTGCAGGTGGGGCCAAGTTAGAATTTTCTTCAGGTTGAGTAGCCCATCCTGCTCAAAAGGTCCCTGAATAATATTTGCTTAAGGATGTTGAGCAAAACACCCATTATTATTATTATTGTTATTATTATTATTATTATTATTGTTGTTGTTGTTGTTGTTGTTGTTGTTGTTACTCTGTTTTACTCGGGTTTGTTCTTACTCCAGGTAAAATTTATATGGATAGCGGTTACTCACTCAAAACCTTTCTGATGATCATTCATGTCCCTAAGAGGCAAAAGTTTTGTAGAAGCCCTTTACTGAACATTCTATTTCGATCTCGTTCAGCCATTTTCTGCATCCTTATTCACAGTTCGTAATGCACCATTTATTCTAGGCACAACCTTTGCAGTTTTCATACTCCAAAAATTCACACAATTTTAAATTTTGAGAGATTGTCGTTTTTACATTTTTTCTTTTTTTTTTTACAATCCTGAAATCAAAAGGACATGATGGATCAATTAGTGAGTAACTTCGATTTTCCTTTTCTATCAATGTTATGTCTTATCTATTACTTTCTAACTTCTTATCTGTTTGAATAAGAAAATCTCACGAAGTTTTACATTTCCCCGTGTCAAGCTTCCTCTGAAATCAAACTCAAACCCAGTACTTTTATCTTCAAATCTTCATTTCTGACAAAGCTTCCAGGGCAAAACTTTCGCAACTTGGTCATGGCTCCTTTTCTTATATTCTTCCTCGGCCAACAAGGTGTGTCATAGTTTCATCTCAAATTTCGCACACGCAACATAATACTGTCACCTTCTCTCCATGCACCTAGTTTCTAAAGTTTGTTTTTAACGCTTGAACTTGAGCTGCTATAATAAGGCTTTCTGGAGATTTTTTTGTATTACCCTTTTTTCTACTAAGTCCATGTTTTCTTCGACAAACCTCCTCAGTGGCTTTCCAAAACTGATCTGAAAAGATTTCTCTTCGATCTCTTTAACATGTTCTCTTTGAATTTCATTCTTATCCTTTCCTCCTATTTACACTTTCTCTGTGCTGTTCTGTAAATATTGTAGCATGCCTTTTCGTTTCAATGTTGAGCTCCATACAGCTTCCTAGTTTTTTCTGTCAAGTTTCTGTACGTCATTTCTGCAACTTCAGCTCCATATTTGATTACCGGAATTGCTCTTGCATTTATTGCCTCAATATCATCATTTTAGAATTCTACTTTGTCTGTAGTATTTTTGTCACTCTCCTTTGTATATTCCCTACTGGTAATTTACTCCATGTCTTCATATTTTATTTCATCTTCCTCCCGTATTCTGAAATACTTACACCACTGTCCTTTCTCAACTGCTTCCATTGCTTGCCCATTTAGCATTTCAAATGTCTCCTTTCAAATCGTCTTCGCTTCAATTTCATAACAACGTACTTTTTAATCCCAAATTCCATGCCTACATCATTTGAAAAACTGCGTACATTATGTACAAGACTTTCGAGATGGTTCTCATTTTATTCGAGGTGGAAACCCTAGCATATATATTAGCTAGTCGGACAAAATGCATAGCAATATTTCTTCCAGCTTTACGCCTTGAGATCAAGCGCCGCTGCCGACGACTATACCTGTCATTCATTCAGCTGCTACAAAATAAATGCTAGTTGAGAACTCTAGTTGATGTAACAGACTTATCCCCTCCCTTTATTATTGCTGACTTTCCACCAAAATTTGAAACCATTTTTATCCTTATTCTTAAGAGTGCGAGTTGGTAGAATCTAGAGCAGGCATGGCGAACAACATACCTAATATTTCTTCCGCCTAATCGTTGAGTCCAAATTCTGCCGTGGTCCACTTTGTTGGCACCAAGTCTCAGCCAGAGACCGCAACAGACAAGTTTGAGGTTCAAGTTGGTGTTTTGCCTAGGGTGTCGTATATTTGCTTTTGCACATAGTAGTGTACTAGAGAATGTTTAAGAAACCACAAGAAAATCATGTGTTTGTTTTAAAATTGGAGATTACATAGACAGTATATTACGTAGGATATGGACAGTTCCCATGAGCACTATCTTTTGAATTTCTGCTGTTTTGGGGGATTTCTTGTTATCGTTCCTTGGGCACCTATGACAACAGGTATTTCTTTAGTTTTGAGGTACCCCATTTTTCCAATTTCTGTTTCAAGATTTTTATACTTGCTCAGTTTTTGGTAGATCTTGACAGGGACAATCATATCAATGAGGAAGCATCATTTTTGCCTGAAGTCTTTCAATATGATGTCTGGCCTATTCACATCTGTCTTTCTGTCAGTTTGAATGGTGAAGTTTCAGTGGAGTGAGATGTGGTCATTTTCAAGCAATGAAGGTGGTTTGTGTTCCCACCAGTTTTTATCATGGGGCAGGTCCAGGGTTTTGCAAAATAACCAGTGAATATACTGTACTGCTCTGTCATGCATGTTGAGATATTCTGTAGGCGCAAGAAAACTGTACATGGAAACACGATCAATGGTTTCATTTTGTTCTTTATATACACGGCATGTTGGGCTACTGCCGTTCGTTAATACGTTGGCCTTGTAGTTCCTTATAGGCAAGCATTGATCATGGGCTTCTATGATAATCCCTTCTGTTGTTGATTTTAAGCCAGAAAGCATTAACCATTGATGGATAAAATCATCGTGAACATCGGCATTATTTGCTTGAGATGTTTATCTTGCCATTTATCAGTAAGAATATCTAAGGCATTAGTTTTAGCACGGGTTTTCATACGCTTAGCTTTTTCTGTGCTTGTTTCCAGTAGTTTAATTCTGGGATTTGTTGTATTTGGAATTCACTCAAATATTAATTTGCTTCTTTTTGTTGGGAGAAATTTTAACATCCGGTCATCAGAGTTTTTCAGGTAGGTGTTGAGGTTAGTTGTGGCAATCTTCATTGTTAATTCCAGTTGTAAAAGTCCACAGCCACCCTCATTTCTTGGCAGGTAAAACCATTCTATATCTGCCTTAGCGTGGTGCATTCTATGCATTGTCAACAAATTTCGTATTTTCCTGTCAAGATTGCATATTTCAGTAATTGGCCAGTTAATGATATTGAAACTGTAATTCACGACCGGTATGGCTAAATTATTGACCGCTTCGATCCTGTTTCTTGCATTCAGTTCTGTCTTGCGTATTGCCCTTACCTTGCGATAACATTCTCTTCTGATCCTTTCCCTCATCATTGAATGTTTCACTCAATCATCTTCAAATACCCCTAGGTGTTTGTAGCTCTTCACTGATTGTAACTCCTTTATGACATTCTGCTGGTCAAGATTAACGGTGTATATTTCTATCACTTTACATTTGATAAAGGTAGCTTTTGCTGTCATTTTTCTTTTGATAAGGCTAGCTATGGCTGTCATTTTCCCGTTGATAAAGATTACTTTTGTTGTCATTTTCCCGTTGATAAAGGTAGATTTTGTTGTCATTTTCCTGTTGATAAAGGTAAATTTTGTTGTCATTTTCCTGTTGATAAAGGTAGCTTCTGCTGTTATTTTTCTATTGATAAAGGTATCTATGGCTGTCATTTTCCTGTTGATAAAGGTAGCTTTGCTGATAAAGGTAGCTTTTACTGATAAAGGTATTATTATCATTATCATTATAATCATCATTACCATTATTATTATTGAGTGAGAGAGCAGTGCATGCCATCAAAGTGACACGGGGGTAAAATATACGAAGCCCAGTATACCCATCATGACTACCCGTCTGACAAGGGTACACCAGGAACATGCATCACAATAATATGTGCGTGACATGGTGATCTCATATCAAGGAGAAACAGCACATGACCTCGCAGGTGGGGACCAGTTAGAATTTCCTTCAGGTCGAGTAGTCCATCCCGCTCAAAAGGTCCCTGAATAAGATTTGTTTAAGGATGTTGATCAAAACACCCATGTTTCCAAACGTGAATTATTCAAACTCCAAGGAACTCTTCTCAACACATGGCTATGATGCTCCTCCACTACTTCTTCTCATGATCAGAGATGCACATATTGTCAGCGCCCAAGGGACATGCTCAACTGGTTAAGGTCAAACAACTGACAAGCAAATCTGTGGTATTGAGCAGAATATTTGCTGTAGCCTATCTTTTATACCAAGGCAAAACAATGTACATGATAACTACTTTATTATTATTATTATTATTATTATTATTATTATTATTATTATTATTATTATTATTATTATTATTATTATTGTTCACTAGTTTTATTTTTATAACGTGCTTTCACTTCACTACCGAGCACAGCTCTGTGCGCCTTGGGTATGTGCTGTGGTTTGCTGTGGTGCTCTTATGTTTACTGTATTGAAAGTGTTTTGCGTAGAATGTGTGCAGTACCCAGTAGTGCAATTTTCTGTATGTTATATATATTTGTAAGTCCTGGTGTTTTTGTTATGTATTTGTCTGAATATTTTTTTATTATACATAAGGCACCTACTATGATAGGAATTGTTTCTGTTTTTAGATTCCACATTCGGGTTATCTCTATTTCCAGGTCTTTGTATTTTGAAAGTTTTTCCATTTCTTTTAGAGAAACGTTGTCATCTGCTGGTATTGATACATCAATTAGAAAGCATTTTTTTTCTTCATGATCTTTGACAACTATATCTAGTCTATTTGCCTTAATTTCTCTATCTGTATGTATTAGCATATCCCAAAGTATGGTTGCTTTCTCGTTTTCTGTGACCTTTTCCGGCGTGTGTTTATACCATCTTTTTTCTGTTGTTATTCCATAGTGTTGGCATAGCTTCCATTATTATTATTATTATTATTCAGTAGTTTTATTTTTATAACGTACTTTCACTTCACTACCGAGCGCAGCTCTGTGCGCCTTGGGTATGTGCTGTGGTGCTCTTATGTTTACTGTATTGAAAGTGTTTTGCGTAGAATGTGTGCAGTACCCAGTAGTGCAATTTTCTGTATGTTATATATATTTGTAAGTCCTGGTGTTTTTGTTATGTATTTGTCTGAATATTTTTTTATTATACCTAAGGCACCTACTATGATAGGAATTGTTTCTGTTTTTAGATTCCACATTCGAGTTATCTCTATTTCCAGGTCTTTGTATTTTGAAAGTTTTTCCATTTCTTTTAGAGAAACGTTGTCATCTGCTGGTATTGAAACATCAATTAGAAGGCATTTTTTTCCTTCATGATCTTTGACAACTATATCTGGTCTATTTGCCTTAATTTCTCTATTATTATTATTATTATTATTATTATTATTATTATTATTATTATTATTATTATCATTATTATTATTATTATCATTATTATTATTATTATTATTATTATTATTATTATTATTATTATTATTATTATTATTAAGGCGGGGAGCTTGCAGAATCGTTAGCCGCCGAGCGAAATGTTTGGTGGTATTTCGTCTGCTGCTGCGTTCTGAGTTCAAATTCCGCCGAAGTCGACTTTGCCTTTCATCCCTTCTGGATCAATAAATTAAGTACCATTGAAACACTGGATGTAATCGACTAGACCCCTTCCTCCAAATTTCAGACGATAGGATTATTATTATTATTATTACTGAAGGTGTCAAGCTGGCAGAATTATTAGCCACCGGGCGAAATGCATAGTGTTATGTCGTTTGTCTTCACGATCTGAGTTCAAAATCCGCCGAAGTCAGCTTTGCCTTTTCGTCCTTTCAGGGGTCATACGTACCATTTGAGTACTGGGGTGGGGTGATGTAATCCACTTAACCCTTCCCCAAGTTTCAGGATTATTATTATTATTGTCGCTGTTGTAATTTTCTCTCTGTTTCTTGTCCTCTCTCTCTCTCTCTTCCACCCCATGATTTTTTGTCTTTTGTGCGTTTCTCAATCTCTGAGCTGTACATTTACTGCATTGTGCTGTGCTGATTCGGCCACATAATTATGTTCAGACTATGCATCTGTATGGAACAATCATTTCTTTACACACTAATCCACAGCCGAATAATCACCGTTGAGGCTGACGGAGGATCTTATACATGTCTTAATTTCAACATTAAATCTGGCTCATTCGACACCACAGGTTTTTATTTCTTCAATTACATCATACTTTATTTCTTTTTGTCACGTAATCATTTCTCCCCTATGCTTTCTATTTTACATCTAGTCTTATTTTTTACAGTTATTTCTGTTGTTTCTTGTGGCTATTTTCATCTTACTTTCTTTATTCTATCTCTCCCTAAGTAATTATTACTCGGTGTTTCGAAACAAATACTGGCGTACGTTTCAAAGCCGGTAAGATTATAATGGTTTATCTCGATAAAAAATACGAATAAGATATATTTGGAGTGCTTTTCCTTAATACCTCTAAAACACTACTCGTGAACTATCTACCATTTTGTCGTTTTATTTTCATCCTACTCCAGAAAGAACTGTAACACTAATTTTTTTTTATTTCATACGGCAAATGTTCGGTCTCACTTACTTAATCCACTAGTACAGTATACTTTCCAGACAATTTTTTCTGCGTTCAAGAATTAATCTATAAAATTCATTTGGAAATGAGTTTACTGGAATTTATCTCAACCGTTTTTTGTCGCAATAACCCTGAACCGATTAGCGTTCCAAATATTCATTACACAGTTGCTTTACAAAACTATTTTTCTTTACTGTTCATCAGAAAGGTATTTATTTATATTTGCTTACTGTCCAGTCTACTGATCTATTTTCCCTAACACACAAAATTGCCAATTAAATTCTCCAGACCTGCTGCCTTTTTAATGTATATGTACACACAAGTACACACACGCACACATACATGCAAATATATACATATATATGTGTTTGTGTGTATGCGTGTGTGCGAAAAGTAAATAGTGAAAAATCGCAATTGGCAAAATTTTGACATACGAAACTTTAACATAATAGCGATAATATATATATATATATATATATATATATATATATATATATATATATATATACAAATATATATATATACAAATATATATATATATATATATATATATATATATATATATATATATATATATATAAATGTATGTATGTCTGTGTATATATATATTATACGCGTATATATATATGTGTGTATATATATATGTAAATATATATATATATATATATATATATATATATATATATATATACATGGGTTGGACAAAATAATGGAAACACCTAGCATCATTGCATATCTATAAAACTGTCAAAAGCTTGTTTATTTTTATGTTTCTTGATTTATTATTAGTGTTGCTTAATATGGTTTGCAAAAATTGCTGTTTCTTTTCAGAAAAAACGTAATTAAAATTCATTAAAATGACAGATCTATCAGACTTTCAAAGAGATCAAATTGTTGGTGCTCGTATGGCAGGCGCTAGCGTAATGAAAACAGCCGAAATGTTTGGTGCATCAAGAAATACTGTCTTGAAAGTAATGACATCCTTTAAGACAGAGGGAAAAATCTCCTCGTCGAAACAAAACTTCGGAAGAAAAACCAAAACTTTCACTGTGAAGGGAGTTATTCATTATTCATTTTTGCAACGAGGGAAAACGGTAACAGCAACATCATATTACCAAGAAATTGAGTGTATTCATGAGATTTTTAAAAAGAAGCAATCCAGACTAGTGAATAGAGGTGGCCCAATTTTGCTCCACAACAATACAAGTCCTCACACTCTTGAATCTACGGTCCAAAAGTTGCAAAGGCTGAATTATGAGATTTTGCAACATCCTCCCTATTTCCCTGATATCTCTCCTACTGTTCATTACTTATTTAAGCATTTTGAGCTTTTCCTAAGCAATAAAACATTTTTTTAAAAAAGAGGTAATTGAAGCATTCAGTTAGTTTATCACAACAAAAGATGCTTTTTTTTTAAAGATGGAATATATGACAAAGAGAAACGTCAAAAATGGACATACATTATACTTTAATTAAATAAAACGCATTATGACTGCCACCAACTTGGGTAGGCCTTATGCTTTTATGTGATAGCTCTCAATGGAAATGCTGTTTCGAGATGGAGCTAAGGATAGAGCACATTTAATGGCTAGAGACTTTCGGCATTAATGTAATATATTTTATATGAAGACTTAGTAGTTTCTTTTAATATTATTTATTTCGAAGAATGTTGAAAATTTGTGAGTAACTTCATTATATGTATCTAATATTTGGTTTCTTTTTAGGTACAAGGCTATTAGTTTTGAAAGAAGAGCACTAGTCGATAACATACATCCCAGAGCTTGGCATGGACATTTCCACATTATTTTATTGATCCCGATGTAATGAAAGGCAAAGTTGAAATGTCCCGGATTAAAACACAGAACGTAAAAGAAAAAATAACACAAAGAAATTTTTTGTTCTGATCCCACCAATCCACATCATAATAATACTATGTTGCTTTTTTACATTACAGATGTTGCCTATGTCCACCTACATAGAAAAAAAACATGCTGTATACTCCAACATGTAGTGAAGGATTTGGGTTGCAATTATGTAATGAGGATACGATGTACGCACTCCATCGAGCATTTTAGATCTCTACGCAACCAGGAATTCGTGATGGACAATGTTAAATGTGATAACAGACAGCTCGTAACTGCGGCAAAGCACATTGCTTTCATTATAAGCCAACCATTTTTGTGACGTATCAAGGGGTGGATGTATATTTCTTTTGAGTGAGGCTGTTAGAGTCTTCTTTATAGGTACATACACACAAATGCATAAACACGCATATCTACGCACTTACTTTCATATGATATTGGATGGAATTTACACAGTAGTGCCTGCAAATATCTTTCTGGACAGATACTACCATCATTTACACCTAATCCTATGAGTGCAGAGATTGACTGTAAAATTGTTGTTACGAAGGAGATCTTCCATTTTTGAAAAATTAATGTCGCAAACAATTATCATCTCTTGACTCTTCATAGCAACTTTATAAGTTATAATTGCTGATTATCACATGTCAGACCTGAGCGATTTCTCCAACACCATTGCAGAAAAACGTAGCAACAATAAAATTATCGTCTAAGTTTGCAACAGGAATATTTCGTTCATGCTCTTCTAACACTGAGAATTAGTGTAACTGTCTATTCAATAATTCTCCCTAAAGTTCCTCAGCAAAAATTGCCAGAATGTAAGCACATAGGCGCCTACTAGACACCTCGAAAACATGAACCATCAGCTGATTCATAACACACACCAACCCGCACGCAAACAACCATATATAATATAATGTGATATATTCATATATACATGAACTGTGTATATAACAAAATTTGATAAGTGTTTTAGTTTATTTTTCGTTCATATATACATCGGTTGGCTAAATAGGAATGAATAATAAACTTGCTCTTACATCTTAAGTAAACGTACACACATTTCCGGAGAAAAGCAGACGTTAATTAATAAGCATGACACTAGACATTTTGAGGACGGACATAAACGACAACATTAAAATTGATTACTTCAGTAGTGTTTATCGATCAACCTCAAATTGATGACGAAAAGTTTATTCCCCAGTGAGGTTTGAAACTAAAGCATAAAGATACTTAGCTATATGTCGCACAGAGCATTTTTACTTTCTCGCTACTCCACTAATTCTCTGAAGTAATGATGATGTTGATGATGATGGTGACGACGAAGAAGATGGTGGCAAGAACGATGATATGCACCTCGTAATGTGACAGTCTTAGAAATTAGCTAAGAGACGTAACAACTTCTATTCATAGATTTATAGTCTTGCTTTCACTTCACAACACAACCGACGTCACATGGAATTGCGTTCTCTCTTGCATATTACCAAACATACACATAGATCAACGTATACCCATGCGAACACGCATGCACACACTCACATACATTCTTATACAGGAAAAGATTTATCGGGAGAAAAAAAGGAAGTTTCTTCCTTAGGAAAAAGTCATTGATAGGTGAGAGAAAAAAAATCGTATTTATTAGAGGTTAGAATAATAAACAGACAGCCTGGAAGAAAATTCTATTAACCCAGGTAATTTAGCGGTCAAAATGAACAAATGCTTCGGGCTACATCTCGCTCTGCAATTTTCATTCACCAATACCAGCAGGCGTTTCTTTCTTCTTTCTTGAATGCAATTCTTATATGTGTGCATGTGCGTATATTTAGATACAGAAACAAATCGATATTATTATCATACAAGAGAATTTCAGAGAAAGACACACAGAGAGACAAAGAGAGTGAAAGAAAAAACACCAAACGTATACGAGGAGAAAATGTGGAGTAAAAAGAGAGACGGAAGGCGAGTTGTTATGAGAAAAGTTAACGGAGAAGAAAAAAATTAGCAAGAGAGTCAATAGTTACATCCGGAAGGGAAACTGAGAATAAGCGCCATGTTTTTTTTTAAACGAATTAAGAAGAAATTATATGTATGTACATGTCTAATGAAAAGCTGACAATCAGAAAACAAATTAGAAATGTTATCTTATAATATTTTATCTCTCAAACAGCATAGATCCATTCAGGTATAGACTTGAGATATTGACTTTGTTAGGATAAATACTTAAAACTAAGTGTATAGAGAGTTGAGCCGGTAACACAGATTATCACGGGTTATCGTACACAGGTTAACGTTTCAGACGCAAGGGTGTCCTCTGAGTAAAATATCGGTTGGGTTGTTAGTTTCAAAACCGCGAATATTATAGCATGTTTTGGTATCCCAGATACAGAGGGGCGGAGGTTTAATGATTTGAAGGACAAAATCAAAGAGAGTGTCAGGTGAAACTTTAACTCAGAATCAGTCGCAGGTTCATAGGTACAGATATATCATATGCACAAATAAACATTTGATTAATTCCTTCTCCTTCTACTCCTGATTCCTCCCTCTCTCTCTTCTCCCTCTCTTTCACCTTTTTATCCGCTCCCCTCTCTCCTTCTTTCTCTTGCCTTCTATATATGTCTGATATGCATATGTGCGTGTGTGTGTGTGTGTGTGTGTATGTGTGTGGTCTGTGTGTGTATGTGTATGTGTCTGTGTAGAGAGAGACAGAGAGATTCATATATGTGTGTGTGTGTGTGTGTGTGGTACTGTGGTAAGGAGCTTGCTTCCCAACCACATGGTTCCGAGTTCAGTTCCATTGCGTGCGTGGACCCTTGGGCAACTGTCTTCCGACTAAAGCCTTGTGACGGTATTTCGTAAACGGAAACTGAAAAGAAACCAATCGTAAATATATATGTATATATATTTCTGTATGTGTGTCTTTATATCTGTGTTAGTCTCCCGTCATGGATTGACAACCGATGTTGTGTTTACGTACACGTAACTTAGCGGTTCGGCAACAGATACCGATAAAATAAGTACTGGACTTATAAAGAATAAATCCTGGGGTTAATTGCTTCGACTAGAAATCCTTTAAGACGGTACTCCTGCATGTCCGCAGTCAAAATGACTGAAAGAATATGTGAAGTTTTGCGTATATAGTGATTTTGTTTAAATTTTCGTCTAGTTTTCCCTTTGCTCTGCTTTCGTCTCACTTTTCTCTTTGTTGCGTTCAATCTGTTTGTGTTTCTGTGTGTGTGTGTGTGTGGTAATACTTTAACAAGTAGGATAGGTCTTAATCAGCTAAGAGTGTAATGGTAACCTTATGTTAAAAAAAGAAACAGATTTTGTAAATACATCTATCCAAGGTTATTGTAATTGCCACTAAGTAACCTTAGTGGTAAAATGTAACGTCGGTCTTTAACGCAGACACAGTCGTAATTGCATTAGTGATATAGTAGCAGTTCAAACCTCGAAACAAGGACCATCATAGATATGATGTATAATTCAAATCTATAACAAACTCAGTTGGCATTATATAATTTATAGGTCCTCCGTCGGTTTATGTGATGACTAATTCAGTCGCTGTGTGGTAAGTAGTTTGCTTACCAACCACATGGTTCCGGGTTCAGTCCCACTGCGTGGCACATTGGGCAAGTGTCTTCTACTATATCCTCGGGCCCACCAAAACCTTGTGAGTGGATTTGGTAGACGGAAACTGAAAGAAGCCCGTCGTATATATGTATATGTATGTGGGTGTATATGTTTGTGTGTCTGTGATTGTCCCCCCAACATCGCTTGACAACCGATGGTGGTGTGTTTTGCGGTTCGGCAAAAGAGTCCGATAGAGTAAGTATTAGGCTTAAAAAGAATAAGTCCTGGAGTCGATTTGCTCGACTAAAGGCAGTGCTCCAGCATGGCCGCAGTCAAATGGCTGAAACAAGTAAAAGAGTAAAAGCGAAAGAGTAAATACACAAGCATGCGTACTCTTAGCCCAATACTGAAGTAGAATTGGCGTGGCAGATTGTGTGAGACATGGCTGGTCGTTACATTATAATTACACTCAATTCAACGGGCATTCACTCTGTTTCCATCAAAACAATTTTATTGGCAAGGTGAAGAGCCACCCGAGGCTTTAAGTATAATACATTTACAATGAAAGGAGATCGAACTGGGGACTTCCCAAATACGAAGCAAACATTTAAACACTCAGCCGTTCTTAAACAATTATTCCCGATGCTTTTTATATATCTTTTTGTTTCAAATTTGGCGATATGGAATGCACAAGTGAATTCCGTGAAATCTTTGTTAACTTTGCCCCCCCCCCCGGTACCTCTTCCTATGATGCTGACAAGAAGATACTAAGATGTGAATTAAAATTATGAATTGTGCAATATATCTACTTAGCAGTACAATTCCTGTTCAGTTCTTGTACGTGGTACTTTGGCAAGTGTCTTCTCTTCTACTATAGCCCTACGATGTATTGTGCGACATGCACACGCGGACACTCACATAGACGCACGCGCACACACGAGCAGGAGTAAGGTTGGATTTCTTTAGAGTTTCAGTCACATAAATTTTACTCACCTGAATATACACATACATACACACTCACACAGACACACTCGCACGCGCACGCATGTGCACATACACATATATACATATATCCATACATACATACGCGCATACATAATTGCTGTTATAGAGAGACTCACAGAGACGTGGACAACGATTCTTACTCTTACAACGGAGACCAGAATAATTGTTTATAGTATTATAGGCATTTCAAAGGGAATATACTAGGGAGATAGTCTCTCTGTACTTCTTTTCATTTTGGCACTGAATCCTTTATCGTTCCTATTCCAGAAAACAAATTGTTACATGCTAGGATCTTCAACTGTTAGCAATATGAATGTAACTCATAATTCCTTTATAGACGACCTGAAGAGTTATGCTAAAAGTGTTAACAATGTCAAAATGACAACTGGAATTAATAACATTTTCAGCTGAGATAGGCATGGAATTTGGCCAAAGGAAATGTTCATATCTGGTTATAGAACGAGGAAAATCAGGTACCCAAACCCCAAAACTGCCCATCAACGGTCTCTATATATCTCCCATTCCATACAATGACTGTTAGAAGTAACTAAGCATAAAAGAAAATTATCATATGAAGGCACTGTGAATAAAGACAGAGTGACTCGAGAATATTACACAAGACTTAGTGAAATATGGCAGCAGGAACACTCCTCTTACAACAAAACACTCCTCTTACAAAAATGAGGAGTACCAGTGCTAATTCCAACATTTGGGATTCTTGGTTGTTCTGTAGAGGAAATCCACTCCATAGATATCACAACCCGCAAAATCCTGACAACAGCTGGGAACCTCCACAGAAACAGTGATGTTGACATGCTCTACCTCAGAAGAAATGAAGGTGTTAGAGGCCTGAGATCATTGCAGATGGCCTTCGAATACCATATGGCATCACTCAGGCAGCACCTGCAACACAACAGCAGCAAAAATAAATATGTAAATGCAGAGCTGAAAAGCAAAACGAGATACATTGTACGAGTTAGCAATGAGCTCCTCGGGAAGCACTCCCTTCCTGATGATCTCCTATACAGCCCCAAATCAGCTGGGCTCTCTTACCTCAGAGAAGATCTAGATGGAAAGCACTCAGCATACAAATAAAAAAAAAGACTATGCATGGGTAGGTCGCCCAGAAGCTTGAAGAAGACAGTAGAATTGAACTGAAGCGCAGTCTCTCCTGGGCACAAGGCCACTACATCAAATCAGATTTTGAAGGCTATGCATTTGCAATCCAGGAAGAGGAGTTTGCCACAAAATACCTGGTGAACAAGAGGAACAGTGACGCTCTTGTCATCCCAAAGAGCAACCGCATGTGTAGGTATGTCATGTTTCTGTGGAAGACAATATGCATGTGATTAGCAGCTGTCCTAAGATGTCGTCGCGGTACTACTTCCCTATGCGGCATGATTTTGTCGCTAAAACAATTTACAATGCCATCCGCAAAAAAGACTGCTCAGAAATAAACATAGAAAATCCCTTTGTTATGGAATACATTAATAAATACCAACTCAAGGAATACTGGTGGAATATTCCCATGAAAACATCTGTAAAATTTTAACATAAAAGTCCAGATACTGTTGTTTGGGACAGAGAGGCAAAGGTATGCACCATCATAGAGGTCGGCTGCCCTGCAGATATAAATATCTCTTTGAAAAGCAAAGAGAAACAGGATATCTATGGACAACTGCTTTGAAACCTCCAGCTTCTATATACAGATTATGAATTCATGTTCATACCAATAATGATTGGAACACTAGGTTTTGTTAGTAAATGCTCAAAGGAGAATCTGGATGAACTAGGAATTTCAGAAAGGGAAATCGACCGGCTAATTCGTACATTACAAGTGCAGTCTGTAAATGGGACAGTAAAAATATGCCACCCTCTTCTCAAGTTCCAAATATGAATTTGTCTGTGTTAACTATACCCCAAAGGTGAAGTTCTGTATCTTTGTTGGAAACCGGCTCCCTCCTCAGTGGAAGATTTATAATGATTAAAAAATTGAAGATACATACATACAGGCATATATACATACATACAGACATATATACATACATACATGACGTTATGTTCACATATATTTTCGGGTATGTTAATTTGACTGATATTTTCTGTATCTAAATGCGTTCACGCAACAGAAACGATCGTTGATACTGTATGGTATAATCATCAATTAAAGATGTGATTTCCTTCATTCCTTATACTCTGAATTTCTTTAAATACTTCAAAATCTAAATGATTTGGGTTTCACTTATCATGCATTAGGAATTATTCGGATGTTTATTCTACTTGTACTTAATGGCATCTGATTCTTGGATAAATTTAACCAAATTCGTTTAACACAGAGCGCTTTATAGATGTCTGCCTGGATTTTTTTAGCATTTTTACTTCTCGTATATAAATTTATCCAAGAATCAGATGCCATTAAGTACAAGTAGAATAAACATCCGAATAATTCCTAATGCATATAAGTATGTGCGTGTGTTCTGTCTTTTTGTATCTGTATTTGTCCCCCACCACCATCGCTTAACAACTGTTACTGGTGTGTTTATTTCCCATTAATCTAGCAGTTCGGCAAAAGACTCGATAGAATATGTACCAGGCTTACAAACAAAGAATAAGTGCTGGGGGTCAATTTCTTCGATTAAAAATGTTGTGATCCGTCATCACCACAGACAAATGACTGAAACAAGTAAAAGAATAAAAGAATATATACATGTGTGCGTGCGTGTGTGTGTGTGTGTGTGTGTGTGTGTGTGTGTGCGTGTGTGCTTGCGTGTGTGTGTGCGTGACTGCGTGTGTGTGTGTGTGTGTGTGTGTGTGTGTGTGTGTGTATTCTTTTTGGGTAGTGAATCACCATATCCATATAAAATCTCATTCTATTCTTACGAATCTTGTCATATTACTTTTTTTTTCCGAGTTCAATTCAAGGCCAAGGCAACTTTATATCTCATCTTCCCATACAAGAAATAGAACAGATATAATCTTCCGTTCCGTACGTACTTCATCTTGTGCCACTTTTTAAAATCAATATTTTTTTCATCTTTTTTTTATTTCTATCGTTTCTGCATTGGGATTTTAGTTCATACTTATTGATCACCTATCGAACAAAATTTTATCGTTACTTTTATTTCATTTGTATTCAATTATTTATTCTTATTTTTGACCTATAATCTATTGTGTTTTGACCCATTCACTCACCCAACTGTTTATTTGCAACCAAGAATAATTGACTTGTTTGTTCAATTCTATTGATCCTCTATTCCATTTTCGTTCAGCATAGTTGATCCATAGTTTCTTCATTTCGTCTCCTCTGGCATTACATGGGACAGCACCAGATGCACATTCCTCACACAAACATATTTACACGTAGAACACACCAGACAAAGAGACATAAGAAGCGTAGTCTCGTACCAAAACACTGTGCAGTGCACAGCGCACACAGAATATATACATTTACATTTAAACATATGCAGACACAAAACGCATATATATATATATATATATATATATATGCACACACAAGCAGAAACACTCATACAAACTCATGCACAACTCAACAATAGAACGGTAAATATATACACAATTTCAGGTTCGAAATACACGTACACCTGCTCACAGGTTCACATGCAAACCATATACACATAAATACATATACAAGCACACAACTCACATAAACACATATATATACTCACACATTTATCAGCAGACATATACACACATAAATATTTTTCTCCTCCTTCTCGCACACCACTCACTTCTTCCACCTCTCTCTCTCTCTCGCTCTCTCTCTCTCTCTTACAAATTTCTCTCCCCCTTCTCTCTCTTCGTCTTCCATCTGTCCTCTTCTGCTCTGTCTTTTGCTATCTCACTCCTTATTTGTTGAAGTCTTCTACGAAGTGTTTTAAAATATAATCATCTAAAAATACTATATTTTATCAAATAAGTTCTCGTACCACGAGACAAGATGAGTTCTGACATTCCGAAAGGAAAGCAAAAATGAGTGAAGTAAATTTCTATTGAAAGATGGCTCCTAACAGAAACCCCATACCTTAAACAACTCTTACAGGACATCCACTTCATTTTATTTAACGGCCGCGGCGGTGGTGGTGGTGGTGGTGGTAGCAGCAAGAGCAGACATCCATCTATTAATAGTTATTGCTTTTAAAAGAACACCTTGAACTAGCTGTTGGAAAATATTTCTAAAGGGTACAAGCGAATATTTAAAAAGAAAAAAAAAAAAAAAGAAAAAACATTTCATCCGAAAGTCGTTTCGGATGTAATGTTCACTAATTCCATCATATTCAAATTCTCTCCCTCTGTTTTATTCTCTAGCTTATTCACCGCCATTGTTTGATCAGTCGTAGTTTCGTTCACTACAAGTAATTTCTGACTTAGCTTGGCCTCATCTGCTATGAGGAAAATGGTGGTATATGGAAGAGTAGTTATATAATTTTGCTTATGGATCTCAAACAGTACAAGCGTTTAATGGCTTTCATATTTTTCTATAGTTATGAACAGATGACGATTACAAATGGAACAGAAAACATAATTAAGTGAAGCGTTCAAGCACAAATACTTTAGAAGGCTATTAACTATCTCATACACAAAAACAGGAAAAACGGATTTGTCAAGCAACAAGTATTAAGTATGCCGGAAAACAAGAGACACTCCTTGTTATACTGAAAGAAAAAGATTTTCCTGGTATCACTCTGTATCCCGTTATAACTCTCTACACAAAGATATTCTGCTGGGTACAGCTGAACGACGGTGAAAATAGGGAAAGGAAAATCTTTGAAGGCTACAGCAAAAGCTAGATGTATCTATCTGAAAACCGTAGTTTTTTCTGCACGTAACAAAGTGCTGGGACCAAAGGCGATTGTAGGCTGCTAAAGTATCTAGAATTGAACTCCAGCAAAACGATGCGGTGTTTTTTAGTGTGTGTATGTTTTGGGGGGGGGGGGGGGGGGGGGTTTCGCATAATCCCCAAGACTCAAGGTAATTTAACTCTTTTTCATAGCACATAAAAATGATCGAGATCACCACAGTCCTACTGGACGGAATGTCGGTCTGTTACTGGGTCCATGGTCATCAATACTGAATGGTTGGTGGGAAAAGTTGACAACATTGAACTAGCTCTTATTCTAGCACATATTCTATGATCTCGGAGAGATTAAATGCAAAGTTAAGCTCGATGGGATTTCTACTCAGAACATACAAAGCATTTTGTTCGACGTGGCAACGATTCTGCCGGCTCGTTTTGCAACAATGATCATATATCATAAATTTGCAAATAATATATTTCTAGAAATATATTCACATGCAATTAAACATTAAACGACTATGCTTAGTTTAAAATAGCGATGTGTAAATCATTTAAATGTATGTACCAAACGCATAAAATTTATCGCAGAAACACTTCTCAAAGACATGTGGAAACACATAGTTTTCGCTCAGCATTTCGACAACGAGTTATCACACACAGTGTTTCAATCACAAATGGTCTCCTTAGTGATGAATATCAGCTCGCATTCGGAGTTGACCCTAAAATTAAATGTTATATACATCGTTATTCTAATCTGATGAGTATTTTGATTATTATTCAATTAAGTATTAGAATATTAAACAGCGATCAGTAACAAGCGAAGCAGACAAATTTATACGAAGTAGTATAAATAGTTGAAGTCAATGACTAATATTATTGTAACTGGTTATTCAAGTTCGCAGAAAGAATTCTTCACTGTGTTAGCTTTGTTATTAAACGAAACTTAAAATTTACCACATTTAGCAAAGACAGGATGACAGAATCACAGAGTAAATATACCATATTTTAAATTAGTCGTGACTGAACAATTCAAGTGTGTAGCGAATAAATCACAGAAACAATCCACATAAAAGTAAAACAATAGCTTAGTTCGTAATAACATTTTCCTTCAACGTTCGTTTAAGTTTACCTAAATGTAAAAAAAAATGGCAATATTTGTCAATGACAAATTTTTCTTTGTTAGTTATTTTTATTATATATAGACATGTACAAGCTATGTCATGTAGAAGGATGTACTTGAGCAAACAATAATAATGATTAAGCATTAGAACCAAAACTAACTTCAGAGATTTTATGTAGTCCGTACTTGAGAATATACAAGGCGTATTAGGCGTCCCAGTGCAGTGCGAGTGATTGATTGCGTTACTTGCCAGTATATTAGATTACTTGTTGCCAGATAAAGACGCTTGTCTTTATCTTAGACGCGTAGAAAGGTTCTGATGCGCATGCACTCAGACTGTAAATTTTTATTCTGGGTCAGCTGTAAAAGTAACGTTTTCATTTCGAAAGGGAAAAAAACAATGTCACCAGAGACATTTGTAATTTGAATTTCGTGGGAAAACTGGTAGAAGAAATTTACCCCCATTTGTTTATCTACCTCATTGTAAATAAGGGACACCGAGTCACAGACAGTATGTAGTGAATTAGACCCTAGACGGCAATTGTCCTGATATTATCTTGTATAGGAATATATTTGCATACAGTGGTCCGGGAACGAAATTTGCTTAGGAGGTGCAAACGCAGGTCCAATTTTTTTTTAAAAAACAACACCGATTTTTTCAGTTTAGATATTAAAATAAAAACACAATTATGATAATATTTTTTAGTATTATACATGGAAAAGTAATACTTCAAATCACTCCAAATATTTTTCTATACTCGCTCGGACACTTACCTCCATGGACAATAATCCCCACCCCAAGGACAATTATCCCTGAAGGGGTAATAAACCAAGTGGGGTACTTGTCCCAGGGGATAGTTGTCGGGGGGAATTTTCTTATGGGTGATAATTGTCCTCGGTGATGTAATTGTCCTCATACGTTCCAAAGTGCTTTCATTGCATAAGTTTTTATGTACATGCATTACAGCAAAGTGTGTCAGACAATGTAGCATCATTTTGGTACGGAGTCAAGTCTTCAAACATCAAAGTGTGCTGAACATTCTCTCGCTTGGTGCAACAGACACAGGCTCGCAACATGATGACATTTTCATTACAAAGACTGGTCCATAGCGCTTTCAGGAGAACGCAGATTTGGGGACAAAATGTGTCAATGATCATGGCAATCATAGATCCAACTTCTTCGAGGACAAGTTCCAGAGATTTGTTTCCACAATGTACAAAATATGTACAAAATATGTAGCAGGAAACATGTATTTTAATCTTTTTTGTATGCCTGAAATGTTTCCGGTCATGCTACATGTGCCACCAAAGGCAAAAGCACTATAATTTTGACGATTTTGTAATTGTACATTATTTAAAGGAAGTCTTTCAACAGACGTAACTGGTTTAGTGACCTTTTTCAAAAGACAATATCGGGTAGTTCTGGATACATTTGTTTCGCCAATGCGCTTGAAAAGTTCTCCAATTGTAAGACTTGGTTTCTTTACAGCTTCACGCTAAATCCTTGAACTTTGAGAACCAACTTTCGACTGAGCCTTGTCGACCCTTTTACATATCTTCGCAGGAGCTGTAACACTTTTTTTCACAGTTTGGTGATATTTTCCATATATTTTAGATATCTATAATGTTGATTTACCTTTTGCAAGTTTAGAAGTAATAACAGATTTCTCTGAAGCAGTTAAGACACATTTACGACCCATAATTACACGATTATCAAACCACTCGTTAATAATTTGGAAAGCTGAAAGTTCATGGAAATCAGGCAAATGGCTGCGCTTTCTTTACAATTGCGCAAAACCTCACGTTTTTTACGCAACCCGCGTTTATAACCGTTGCTATCATTCTGTGGAAATTTCGTTGAATTACAACGAGTCAAAGAAAATAAACAAATGTTATGTCATTAATGATTCGAAAGACAGTGCATACACACGCGCACATACACACACACACACACATACACACACATACACACACACACACACACGCACACACACACACACACACTAAAGACGAAGACAGGTGTGTGAACAAAAAGCAAGTGTATTAGTTTGACGCTCGGAAAAGACGAAAAAGTATTTTGCGTTTCGAGCCTACGCTCATCAACAGAAACGAATAAGAGGAAATAAACAGAGAGAGAATAAAAATACAACGTGTAGAGTTCAGCGGTCCAGCATGACGAATGATTTGGGGAAAAGAGGGTGAAAGAAAAGCGGTTGAATGAAAGGGAGGTAGTAATAGTGTCTCAACAAATGAAGGTGCGCGTGCGTATGTGTATGTGAGAATGGTGTGTGTGAGTAAGTGTGTATGTGTGAATAGGGGCGAGTGACTGACGCGTGAGAGTGTATATGTGTGTGTGTATGTATATGTGCGTGAGTGTGCGTGTACAACGTGTGTGTTGTGTGTAGCAGTTGATGTATGTTCTTCACGTGGTGTGTGTACATGAGAGTGTGTCTTTGACCAAAGCGTTTGCATGTATATGATATATGTGTATGGGCGAAAGTTATCTTTGTCTATGTATGTTGCGTGTGTAATTGCGTGTTGCTAGTATATATATATATATATTGTCTGTGTTCAGGTATTATGTGCTTGTGTGGGGGTGGGAGTGTGCAAGATTGTTTGTGTTGTGTGTATTGAGTTAAATGGTGTATGTGGTATGTGGGTGTGTGGATGATGATGTGTGGGTGTGTGGATGATGGTGTGTGGTGTAGGTCCTGAGGAGTGGTCGGTGCTGGTTTGTGTGGAGTGGTGTGGTGTGATGTGGTGAGGGATTGGTGTCAAATGAGGAGAGCAGTTGAGGTTGGTGTCAGATGAAAAGAGGAGCTGAGTTGAGGCCATGTGGCGCAAAGAGCGAAGAGTGAAGATTAATTCCTATTCACGGTGAAAGCGGGAATCCGGGTGGCCACTGTGCAAGGATTAATCCGAACAGAGATAGGCGTTGTAGCGAATGAGAGTGAGAATGACAAGGATGTTGCGCCGATAGTGAAAGCGAGGTTGCGCCGCAAACAAGAAGCAGGTGAGGGAGACAACAAGTTCGGCCAGACAAAGAAGTGCGGAGTTGTCAGGCCGAAGGTCTAGAAAGTGCTTGAGCTCAAGCAGTCCTTCGTCGTGTGGGAACACCGTATTTAAACTTTAGATAGATAGATAGATAGATAGATAGATAGATAGATAGATAGATAGATAGATAGACAGACAGATATACAAAGGGCTTCATTTCTGTGTACCGAATCCACTGTCAAGTCTTTAATCGATCTCAGGCTATAGTAGAAGAAAATCGCCCAAGGTGTCACGACGTGGGACTGAACCCGGAACCATGCAGTCATGGTGGAGCATCACTTCAATTCCTTTTCTCTCAGTTCTGTCGTCACTTTATAACTGGAAGTTGTTCTGTGTTTGAGTTGATAGCATCTGATCTTCCTTAATCGCGTCCTTGAATGTCTGACTAGTCCGGTATTGTTGTTAGCTTAGGCAATGTTGCGTTTTTGTTTTGTTTAGTTTAATGTTACAGTAGAGCTCCCTTTTAGATTTCCAAATACTTTCGGCAGGTAGTAGAACAGTTGAGGACATCTTAATATTAGACTGGTACAACAAAGTGATTTTTCTTGTGACTTCGAAGGTGGTATGTCAGGTGGTATATCGCACACAATGTTGGAGTGA
>NC_142930.1:160420066-160422566 GCF_046866305.1 Octopus bimaculoides | reverse complement strand
AGGAGGACATCTCCTCCAGCTGGCTTATCGACACACGACTGTGTCCTGTTTGCCAAGGGAAGTTATCCCTCTCACCATGGTCTGTAGCACGAACGGATCCGGATTTCAGGGTTATTTCCCTTCGTCGGCGTTCGACAGCCACTGACCTTGGTGAGAGAGACAAAAACCTGGCAATCTTATATCTACTTTTCCAGTGAAATTCTTCACTGATATCGAAAAGGTGAAAACAAGCAATGTTAATTCTCTAAATGAAGTATTAAGCCAGCTGGAGGAGATGTCCTCGTGGGGCTAAAAGCAACAGTAGCATCCACCCCTAGGGGTCAGCCACACTTAAGTGGCAATATACTACACTTTATCGTGCAGTTACTGTTAATACTTCATTTAGAGAATTAACATTGCTTATATATATATATATATATATATATATATATATATATACTTAACTATATATATATATATATATATATATGTAAGTTATATTCTGTCAGAAACAGAAACGTGGTAGAGTACAGTATAGAACCCGTTCACCTTCAGAATTACCTTGTTGTATCGGTAATATTATTATATACTCCAAAGTTTAAATTTTGGCATTCGTCGTGTGTGAATATAAAAGTAACAAACTCGCTTTCACTGCACGAACCATGAGCTTTTCATCCGCTACTAAATTCAAACCACGACAAAAAGATGACATGGCCTTGAAGTCAACGCTTTTAAACTAACGGCGACAACACTCGTATAATACCTGAAGAAATGCAAATATGTATAGTGCAAACAAACAACTGCATAATCAAATACCTCTATTTTTGGAGAACTATGTTGCGTCGAAACAACTGTAGCGAATAATATACTAATATCCTCAATTTTATATGTATAGGATCCACAATGAGCAGAACTTACCTGCAGGTATTGGTAGTACAAAACATTGTCTGGTTTAAAGAGCCACATCAGACGCCATTAAAGGGCTAAGGTGTAGGTGCAGGAGGTGGTCAAACTCTGTGTAAGGAGTAGACAACCACCATGTATATACATATATATATATATATATATATATATATATATATATATATATATATATATATATATATATATATATATATATATACATATATATACATGCGTGTGTGTATGGGTATAAGAAAAGGCAAAAATAATGGCCTTTACACCAGAAACACCTGTATCTGATAGAGATTATAGGTGTGTTCATGTTTATATTTGCTCAATCGATCTATTGGTCGACTAAAAAAGAAAAACAGAATAAACAGCTTTCATGAATGACATCATCGTTGTATTCTGCATAAAGAATGGTAAATTAGATGGAAACAAGGTAATAAAAGGATAGGAAGAGCGACGAATAGAAATGAAAGAGAAAAGGCAATGTAAAAATCGGAAGAGGAGAGGAGCAAGTAAAATGAGCAAGAGAGAGGAATTGTGGGGATTGTTTAGTTGTTTAGTGTGTATATATTTTGTGGCTGTGTGGTAAGTAGCTTGATTATGAACCACATGGTTCCGGGTTCAGTCCCACTGCGTGCCACCTTGGGGAAGTGTCTTCTACTATAGCCTTGGGCCGACCAAAGCCTTGTGAGTGGATTTGGTAGACGGAAACTGAAATAAGCCTGTCGTATATATGTATATATATATATATATATATATATATATATATGCATGTATGTGTGTGTATATGTTTGTGTTTTTGTTTCCCCCCCCCCCCCAACATCGCTTGACAACCGCGGCTGGTTTGTTTTCGTCCCTGTAACTTAGTGGTTCGGCAAAAGACACCGATAGAATAAGTATTAGGCTTGCAAAGAATAAGTCCTGGGGTCGAATTGCTCGACTAAAGGCGGTGCTCCAGCATGGCCGCAATCAAGTGACTGAAACACGTAAAAGAGTAAATTGCTTATCGTGCTACTTTATAAAAACATCTGCCCCGTATTACCTTTTACAAAATATAAACGGCTGAAGGCTGCGCGCTGGCAGACACGTTAGCACGTCGGGCAAAATGCTTAACGGTATTTCGTCTGTCTTTACATTCTGAGTTCAAATTCCGCCGTGATCAACTTTGCTTTTCATCCGTTCGGGGTCGATAAATTAAGCACCTTTTGCATACTGGGTCGATCTAATCCATTGGCCCCCTCCCCCAAAATTTCTGTCCTGGTGCCTAGAGTTGAAAAAATATATAGAAGGCGGAAAGTACTGTCGAAGAGGTTTTATTAATTTTTTTTTTTTCTATATACATTATCTTTACATTTATTCTTTTACTTGTTTCAGTGATTTGACAGCGGCCATGCTGGAGCACCACATTTAGTCGAGGGACTTATTCTTTATAAGTCGAGGACTTATTCTTTATAAGTCTAGTACTTATTCTATCGGTCCTTTTTGCCGAATCGCTTTGTAACGGGGGACGTAAACGCACCAGCGTCAGTTGTCAAGCGATGTTGGGAGAGACAAACACAGACACACAAACATATACACAAACATACATACACTCAAACATACATGTGTG
>NC_142930.1:160411987-160419566 GCF_046866305.1 Octopus bimaculoides | reverse complement strand
TTTCTGCCAGCTCGCTGTGTCTGTATGTCTGTTTGTCTGTATGTCTGTCTGTGTGTCTGTCTGTGTCTGTCTGTGTCCATCTGTATGTGTGTGTTATAGCACGGACTATACTGTTGATATAATTTACATTTAGCAATTACAGCGCGGAAGACAAGCGCCAGCCATACAAAATCGCACAAAAAAACTATTAGCTTTACTTCAATATTTATTATTTGGTGTCGAAACTTCCGTTGCACTAAGTACCATTTCATAACTCACACAGCCCTTTCGCAAACTACTCGCCAGATAAGTACATTCACCAAACTTACAATTACTTTCCATTATACCAAAGGCCAGTCATGGTTGTCGACGGATGTATTAATGCTAAAGATTATATGATAAGGATGAAAATGAAAGAAAAACAAAAATAATAAAACGGAAACTAATCAGATAGGCACAAGCGTGGCTGCATGATAAGAAGCATGCTTCGTAACTACATGGTTCCGGGTTCAGTCTGACTGCGTGGCTCCTTGGGCGAGTGTCTTCTACTATAGTTCAGGACCGACCAAAGACTTGGGAGCGGATTTGGTAGACGGAAACTGAAAGAAACCCATTAAATATGTGTATATGTATAAATTATGTGTATATGTGTGTGTACGCGTGTGTTTGGGTGCGTAGGTGTGTGTATGTATATATATATATATATATATATATATATATACATACATATATAATGTCTGTGTACGTGTATGGATGTGCGTTTTTGATTCCCAAACCGCTTGACAATCGATGTTGGTGTGTTTAGGTCCCTGCGCAAAAGTGGTTCGGCAGGATAATAGAATAAGTATCAGGCTTTAAAAAAATAAGTACTGGGGCCGTTATATTCAACTAAAAGTTCTTCCTGTTTTTATGTAGCCCCATCCTACCGCTTGGCAACCGGCGATGTTTTCTTTTCGTCTCCGTAACCTAACGGTTCGGCAAATGGAACCGATAAAAAAAAGTACCAGATTAAAATAATATATATATCCTAAGCATTAAAACATAACAAGGTGGTGCCCCAGTATGGCCGCAGTCCAACGACTGAAGTAATTAAAATGTAGAAGATAAAAGATTTATTACTGCGTATCCGGTCCTCCGTATTATTTCACTTCTGTCATCTTACAACCATCATCTCTGATATTTATCATCTCCACTTTCTCACTTTTGCTACATGTAATACGCTTCAAGGATATTATTACACTGAGTTGTGCAAAAGTCTCACACAAACTTTCTTGGTTTGCAGTTGATTTCAATTATGTCTTCAATATATGTCAAGTTTCACATTTTTAATCTAGCAATTGTCATCTATAATTTCCTAAGCGCCTGTAATGTTGCTCTTTTCAGTCTTCAGCACAGTATCAGAAAAGTTTGAAATAAGTTTCGATGGTTTAAATAGCAAAATAAGAATGAATGGAGAATTGTACGTCCTCGCGAATCACACTGATGAGATTTTGTATAGTTTGTATTTTACAAAATAATGCTTGTTCCTTCTCATTCTCAAGCTAGTAAATCTAATACAGCTAATATTAGTTAGCCACTGATGTGATAGAGTGAGGGAAGAGGTGTAATGCAGGAGCAGAGACGGGGAGAGAGAAAGAGAGGGGAAAGATAAGACAGAGAAGGGGTAGTGAGAATCAAGAGAGAGAAAAACAGATCAGAAAGGTGTGAAGACATAGGAAAATATATATATATTTAGAGAGGGAGAGAGAGTGAAGTGAGAGAGACGCAACCATTGTATGTGTATGTGTGTTGTGTATGGCAGTAGTTTAGAACTCAAATTTTTATTCCGTATCAATGATAAATGAGAATATAGTTGATACTTGATATCCTCATTTATCATATGTCTGTTTTACTAGGTTTGTGTACATATTTACTAACTCATCTGTATAAAAAAATCGGTTCTCTATCTCTCTCTCTCTCTCTCTCTCTCTCTCTCTCTCTCTCTCTCTCTCTCTCTATATATATATATATATATATATATATATATATATATATATATATATATATATATATATATATATATATATATACATATATATATATATATATATACATATATATACATATATATATACATATATATATATATATATATATATATATATATATATATATATATATATATATATATATATATATATATATATATATATATATATATATATTTCTCTAACTCTACCCACTCACATACAAACATAAACGCACGCACGCATGTGTGTCTGTGCGTGTGTACACCCCTTGTGTGTATTTGTGAAACGGCTGAATCTAAACATTGCCATTGGTTTAGATGATCTTATATTTACGTATACTCTGACCTAATGTACCCTTATCGGTATAAATATACATAGAAACACGTGTACATACAAAATATACACGCACATTCACATATATGAGTATGTGTATGTGTGTTTATCTATGCAAATATGTATGTATATATATATATATATATATATATATATATATATATATTTACACACACACATACATGCGTATTTATGCGTATGAGCGCGTATGCGTGTGTGAGTGAATGGTTATTATGTTAGCAGCCATTACGAGATCCATATATTTGAAACCTGTAGTATATCAACTGCACACAAATATCATTAAGAATTTGCTCTCTCACCCATTTAATATATCGACATTTCAACATGTGCAGCTCTCTTGAGACTGTGTAAAAATATGGAGAAATATGAATATTTCCTTAAATATATTTCCGTTGTAAACAAATCTTCCAAGATAATCTAACATCGAAATGGAATTTTGAACTCAATGTCAATATTACTTAAGCAGTAGTTTTGTCGCTCTGAAGCAACGATTCTATAGTAATATAGCAATGATATAGAACCTGGAACATTGAATTATTCTTTTCACTTCGCAGCTCTGGCGGTTCCATGTTCTAGTTCTGACAATGGTTTCTTCAATATAATATCAAAACATTTCTGGAATCGATATAAAACTGTATAAATTTTTTGGCGAAAGCTTTATTAGTTTATCCCAGATGTTACCATATTTGAAAAGAGAAGAAACGACGGAGTTACGTCATGTAGGAAATAGGTAGCAAAGTTTCTGCAGTTCGTACACTGGTGAGCTTTCTGTGAGTTTCATTATATTAATTCAGGTGTTCAGTTCATTCTTGAATTCCTAATCGTTAAATTAACGTGAAACTGACTGAGTTTTCCACAGATAAGTGTGCTCTTAACGGAATTATGGGGACACATATATCTTGAAAAGGGACACATCACTATACTAAATTGCCGACTCAGTTTAGAAAGACTCCCAAAACTAAACCCCCTGAAAAACTAAAATCCCTGGCTTCAATGGTTGTTTCGCGTGACTGTAGCTTTGAATTGTTCAATCACTTTCTCTGTTCTCCTAATTTGGTTTCATCTATCATCATTTCCCCAACATGACAAAACACTTAGCTTGGAACCAGTATGGCAATGATGAGGACGAAATATCTGCTGTTGATGACATTTTCGTCCAACAGGATGAAGCTTCACCAATGGGATCCAAACCCTACAACTCCAAGCCAAGAAGCGTGGGATTGCAAGAGGGACTATGTTGAAAAATAAATCTCATTTGGTAACATTCTATGAGAATATCTTTTCAGCCGACCCTCGTATGATTTGCTAGGATATACCATATTTACATATGTTGTGTTGTTGCCTATCTAGGACGGTGCGAATGCAGACACTCTTTGGGCCTCCGAATCCTTGACCCAACAGAACATTAAGGATATGACAGCAGCAGGGGAAAATTGCATTAACATTTGACTAAGTACGCTAGATCAACCTGAAATTAATTACTTCGCTCAAAGAAAAATTACACTTCCACCACCAATTCTGAAACCAAATCCACGGGATACGCTTCAAATTGCACTTATTTTATCAACTCCGGATGATGAAAGGCGAAGTTGACCCCAGCGTAATTTGAAATCAGAACGTAAAGACGGACGAAATGTTGATAAGCATTTCACCCTACTGCTAACGATTTTGCCATTTCGCCTCCTTCAGTCTAGCAAGTCTTAATGATTATGACAACTTTTTTAGATATGAGATGTGCCGTAGACCTTTGACCGGACCTTAACTCGGTTCCCATGGCGTATATGTCACTTACATGAGCACATTCCCTACAAAAACCGAACGTCTGTCCGTCTCGGAGAATTTTGGATTTTATTTACTAGTGAGCGAACTGGAGAAAATAATGCTCTACTGGGTCCAAGAATCGAAACCACAATCGAAAATTGTGAGTGCAACGCACTAACAACACGATTACACATCTTCACTTTTACCACCACCATGAAAAAAGAAGAAAACACAGAAACGCTTGCGGCTGCTGGAAAATAAATCTTGTCGCCTGTATCGACTATAAAACAATTAATTAAATTTGCACAATCGAATATATTTATATTTCTGGAGAGGAAATTTTTTTTCTTTATGCTCATGGCGCTTCTTCGGGATAATATAGCTTTCATATTTTGGCACAAGGCCAGTAGTTTCTAGGTAAGGGGCAAGTCAATAATACCAACCCCAGTGCTCAAACGGAACTTATTTTATCGACGGCGAAAGATAAAAGGCGAAGTCGATGTAATTTGAATTCAAAATGTAAAGACGGGCGAGATGTTAAGCATTTCGCCCTGTTGCTAACGATTCTGCCCTTTCACCGCCTTATCTTCAGGATAATATTGCTTTCAAATTTTTAAACAAGGCCTGCAATTTCGAGTGAAGTAGGTAACTGGATTACATCAACTCCAGTGTTCAAGTGTTACTTATTTTGTAGATTCCGAAAGGACGATAGGGCAAAGTGCTCCTCGGTCGAATTTCAAATACTGCTAAGCATTTTGCTCGGCATGTGAAAAATTCTGGCGGTTCGCCACCTTATCTTCACAATAATATTGGCATTTGATCATGGTGGTGGGAATGTTCTTCTATCTCAGGTCACCCATCATTCTTTCTTTCTTTCTTTTACTTGTTTCAGTCATTTGACTGCGGCCATACTGGAGCACCACCTTTAGTCGAACAAATCGACCCTAGGACTTATTCTTTGTAAACCTAGTACTTATTCTATCAGTCTTTCATGCCGAACCGCTATGTTACGGGGACGTAAATACACTAACACCGGTTGTCAAGTGATGGTGGGGAACAAACACAGAGACACACACGCACAAACATACACACACACACACACATACATATATATATATATACGACGGGCTTCTTTCAGTTTCCGTCTACCAAATTCGCTGACAAGGCTTTGGTTGGCCCGAGGCTATAGTAGAATACACTTGCCCAAGGCGCCACGCAGTGGGACTGAACCCAGAACCATGTGGCTGGAAAGCAAGCTACTTACCACACAGCCACTCCTGCGTCTGAAGAACTTACAGTCAAAAGTAACCTAGGCTTAAAACATAACGGCATGATTTGATGCTATTTGTGAGAGGTGATTGTAGTACCATTGTTAGTGGTAACAATTGTTATATCGATCGATATTGCATAAATTCGACAACCACAGTATAAACAAAACTGGATCAAGTAGTTGTATGCTGTCAACTTAATGTGACAATCCCCTGAAGGGAATAATATTACTATTGGTTACACTTAGGAAGCTGCACCGCTTCCTGTCGGCCTTGACACATTTCATGTGCCCTTATGTTCACAAGGGGGAGTCAAGCACCTCCACTTAGCTAAGCCTGCATCCGGAGACATGTTTCTGAGTCTTTGCTCGTCATCAGTCTGAAGTAGCAACGGCCTGCTAGTCGAAGATGCCTGTCAAACTCTCGTAAACATATAATAATTCTAGTGAAACACATTCACTGATTTGAAAAATAGAAGTAGTATTATTCTCTTCACGGGACTGTCACATTAAGTTGACAGCATACAACTACTTTCTCGCATCACTACTGCATAAATCTCTCTGAGAGATTTAGAAATGTATTATTTCTAAAAACGAATATTACTTCTTCACGAAGAACACTCAGACAAGAACACACACTGGCACTTCGTCGCTTACGACAACGAAGGTTCCAGTTGATCCGATCAACGGAACCGCCTGCTTGTGAAATTAGCGTGCAAGTGACTGAGAACACCACACGTACCCTTATCGTAGTTCTCGGGAAGATTCAGCGTGACACAGAATATAGCAAGGATTTGAAATACTACTACTACTACTACTACTACTACTACTACTACTACTACTACTACTACTACTACTACTACTGTGGCCACATTCGATAATACTGCTGCTGCTGCTATCGCCATCATCGCTACGATTCTCAGCACGATGACTGACTCGGCTGTTAACAGCAGCGGCGACTATTAAAGCATTAACATCACCCCACCTGTCATTGACACGGCCTCACTGGAGCAGTTATCGCTTCCGTCTCCACACTTAATATGGTTACAACGTTGCTGCTGCTAGTATGTCTAGATCTACAACGTCTCCCATTTCTACTACAACCACTACAACTTCTCTGACGCCATCCTGCTGACGACCCATTTGCCAAAGACATGGCGATCTCTGATCTCTTATAATACTTTTTATGAAACTGTTTTTCCTTTATAGCTGGGGAAGTCCTCTGAAAAATAACGATTAATTACATTATTAATTCTGTCTTCACTCTCTAGAAAGCTCTCTGCATTATTGCTTTATTTCTAATAAATTGGTTTTATTTTTGTGATTTAAACGGAAGACATGCAACGCCCATGCCTCTTCTCAAGACCTCTGAAGCTAATAGTGAAATGGTAACAAGCTACGCCCAGACCAGAGAACCAAATGCTTGACGCAGTATGGACACCTAAAAGCGAAGTGTTAGAATTTAACTGCGTGAAAGTATATGCTTCCAGTCGAAAGAGCAGGCACGATCAGGCGTGCCATTAGTCTTTCATTCAACATCAGCTAAGAAAATATCTCTCATAGAGCTTTGATCGCTTCCTAAGTATGACTGTTTAGTGTAACAACATCTACCCAAGGTGCCATTACATAATACGATACCGAAACTTAGATTAAAGAATACTGGCGTGTTGTGGCGCACATCGTCGCTTACAACGACGTGGGTTCCCGTTGATCCGGTCAACGGAACAGCCTGCTCGTGAAAGTAAATTGCATGTAGCTGAGTACTCCATGGACATGTGTGCCCTTAACGCAGTTCTCAGGGAGATCACAGAATGTGATAAGTCTGGCCTTTTGAAATTCAGGTACTACTCATTTTTAGTAGCTGAGTGGACTGAGGCAACGTAAAATAAATTTTTGGCTCAGGGACACAACGCGTCGCCGAGGAGTGAACTCACGATCTTACGATCGTGAGTCGAATACCCTAATCAATAAGCTACGTTTCTTCACTTCAAGAATATTACATTTTCATTAAAAAAAACTAATCACTTAAATCTATTAGCATACAAAATAAAATACGCAGTGTCATGTTCACCAGAAGTACTTTTTGCTGCGGCACGTGTGCCTTAATGACCCTAAGACTTATGCCAGTGGTGTGCATCCTACTTGTAGGGCCTTTCATGTTGGGCGGCTCAAAGGATAGAAATCAGATGAATATGGTCTCTCTCTATCC
>NC_142930.1:160396987-160406987 GCF_046866305.1 Octopus bimaculoides | reverse complement strand
TAATATTAGTCTATATTAAATATCGTTTTACCTCACCACATAAGTATTTCTAGATGTCAATGGTTCTTGTTTAGGGACATAGTATAAGACGGAGACAAGCACCTCCACCCAGCCAAGCCTGCATCCAGAGACACGTTTCTGACTCTTTGCTCGTCGAAGAGGTGCTGCTTCCTAGGGCTAAATAGCAGTAGTATTATTCCCTTCAGGGGACTGTCACATTAAGCTGACAGCATACAACTACCTAATCACATCACTACTGCATAAATCTCTCTGAGAGAGATTTAGAAATATATTATATATATATATATATATATATATATATATATATATATATATATATATATATATATATATATATATATATATATAAATATATATATATACAAATTAAAATCCATGCTGAATTTTTGCAGCTAATAAATTATATTAATGTTACCCCTCCATTTTCTGGATTTTAATTTGAATATTTATAGACCAGGATTTATACGTAAACCTATCATTTTAGGAATATTACTATTCACTATAAAATAATAGGCAACAAATCAGTAATTCATTGGCTATCTTCTATCCGTTAATGAGGCTATTTACCCCCCCCCTCTCTTTATATATATATATATATATATATATATATATATATATATAGTTGTTACTTTGTTTCCGGTGTGCAATTTCATTCCGTTGTGCAATTTCACTTCTATTTGATGTTCACCTTTAAAATTTCATTTCTGATTCATTTCTGCAATATGTTCGCACATTAACTGCGTAACTATTTGCATTTGGCTGCTTAATGCTCCCTGAAAAGTAGAACACTGCCTTAACTACTCGTCTTTATTTTACATGCAGAGTGCGTGTCTACGTTGTTTATACTCTAAACCAGCGATTCTCAGCCAGTGTCCAGATAATAAAATAGTAAGCTGGGGATCCTCAATAGTGTTTCAAGGCCTCTTGAAAAAACTGTTGTTTTAGATATATGCATTGGTATATATTCTGTTCTACTCTAGGCACAAGGCTCGAAATTTTTGGGAAGGGGACCAGTAGATTAGATCGACCCCATCACGCAACTAGTACTTAATTTGTCGACCCCAAAAAGATGAGAGTCAATGTCGACCTCGGCGGAATTTGAACTCAAAACATAAAGACAGATGATATACTGCTAAGTACTTCGCCCGGCGTGCTAACGATTCTTATCTCTTTATTGCCCACAAGGGGCTAAACAGAGAGGGGACAAACAAGGACAGACAAATGGATTAAGTCGATTACATCGACTCCAGTGCGTAACTGGTACTTAATTTATCGACCCCGAAAGGATCAAAGGCAAAGTGGACCTCGGCGGAATTTGAATTCAGAACGTAAAGACAGGAGAAATACCGCTAAGCATTTCGCCCGGCGTGCTAACGTTTCTGCCAGCTCACCGCCGACTTTGTTGATATGAAATATTCTAAGAGAAGAAACGAAACTGTCTTATCTTAAGAAATATATGCAGCTCTAGGGATTTTCTCGTTTGTTATGTAATCCTCCGCAATTACATTATTCCATGGAAATATGTATCGGCAGCATTAGAGAAATCTATTAAGATTTAATGTAATTTTGAACATTTATTTTATGAAACACTATTGAGAATATTACAGTGAATGTCCTTGTTGAAAACCCATGACAGCCATTTTATTTTATGTAACTGTATACTTCTTTAAAACACGTATTTTACATAGAATTATTTAAACTACTTGAATATTTATTGATCAAAATGCTACTTCATTTTCTGAAGTACTCTTATTCAGCTTTAAGCTTCCTTAAGGGCGACAAGTTCAAAATCTTTTGTTTTCTTCTAGTTCTCTAATAAGCACTCTAAAATCTACGGAAAATAAACGAAAGCCATTAATTGATATCATTGAAAGTATTTGTTCCATTAAGGTTATGCATTTCATATTAATTGTAAAGAAACTATATCAAGTGTGTCTTCATAATTCCTTAGTTATTCATTGTGAACAACACCTTTTATATTCTTTATTATTAACTGGTTTTAATAATTTAGGCGTGACGTCAATTGAAACGATTTAAGAATGTAAACAAAATTGTTGTTCTATAACATTTAAAACGTAAACATTACTTTGGAGACAGCAGGTTTAATCATCACAATATATAATATATATTCTTAAGAAACTGCCAAAAAACGAACGAATAATATTTTAATGTAAGAAAAAGAACGTATACTATAAATCAGTTTTGGTTATGAGAAATAACTGGAGATTATACGAAATAGAAGGAAACTGTGTATCTAAAAGGGAAAGCGACAGGTAATTTTCTATATATTTGGCACAATTGCTTACATTTCTTATTTTGCGGCGTTGTAATTTATTTAATCTTATTATCAGCTCTAAGTCAATCTCGTCTGATTTGATAATATTTATATCCGCGGGCAATTACTCCTATTCTGAACTGCGAAAATTTCATACACTAAGTATTTGACCTCTGAACTTATTTTTGGAGGTTTGCTTTTCTCATTCGAAAATCTCTAATATAACTGAACCAAATGTATTTCGAGGGATAATGTCATCCATCTATCAAAATGGTTTTATTTTAGATATTTATTACGAATTATAATTAAAATTAAGGCGGAAAATTTGGCAGCATTTTTAAATTATCAGATAGGACATTCAAGTATTAGTTCAGGTTCTTTATCGTCAGAGTTCAAATCATACCAGTTTTGCTTCTAATTCATACGGAGTCGTTAAATAAATTCTTATGCAAATAAACTATTTTGCTAAACTCTATATCAAAGCAAATATAAATCTCACCGGGAAGTGAGGCCGTGTTTTAAATATTTATTTAGACCAATAAACAATTTCACTTGCTGCATTGTTTTCATTTTCTTAACCCATTTTACCGAATATCTATTGTTGGCACTCCGTCGCTTACGACGTCGAGGGTTCCAGTTGATCCGATCAACGGAACAGCCTGCTCGTGAAATTAATGTGCAAGTGGCTGAGCACTCCACAGACATGTGTACCCTTAACGTAGTTCTCGGGGATATTCAGCGTGACACACTGTGACAAGGCTGACCCTTTGAATTACAGGCACAACAGAAACAGGACGTTAGAGTGAGAGAAAGTTGTGGTAAAAGAGTACAGCAGGGTTCGCCACCATCTCCTGTCTCGTGGAGCTTTTAGGTGTTTTCGCTCAATAAACACTCACAACGGCCGGTCTAGGAATCGAAACCGCGATCCTATAACCGCGAGTCCGCTGCCCTAACCACTGGGCCATTGCGCCTCCACACCAAATATCTATATATTTACAATAAATATTGCATAGTCCATCGATTTGGAATTGTATTGGGTTGTCCGGAAAGTTCGTGCCGATTTATAGTAGCTTACCTTTCGACTTATTTGCCACGAAACCACCTCAATTCTGGGAAGAAGGCATTTTCAAGTTAACGGACAGATGGAGACGCATTGTGCAACAAAATGGTTCATGTTTGGTTGATTCAAAATGTGATGGCAAGTATTTACTGACCTTTTCTTTCCTTTAAAAATCGGCACGAACTTTCCGGACGACCCAATAGAATTGCTAAAGCCTCAGACAGGACGCCTGCTTCGTGGAACCTTTCCCGGCTTTTTGAATTCTTACACCATCGCCTACAACGACACATGAAGCGGAATGTAATCAATCGTTCCCTTTATTTGGGGCAACATTTGCAACATGGAGATGTCTGTCTTGCACATATGGACAATAAATGATCTGTCATAACACAATAATGAAAAACTTTATCCAAGCTTTAAAATCTACATCCATACCTTCATAGACCATACTGAGGGCCACATAATGGCTAAAACCATCGAACGATTACACTTTTTGTACAACTTGTGAATTTTTAAAGTTGAATCTGCCAATGGCGTTTTATTGTATTTTTAACAAGGACATTTTATTCCCCATTGTCCTGATGGCTTAGTTACTTATTCATATAAATATTATCAGATCATGTTACACGGACCTGAGTCCATCGTTTGCCTCTCTCTAACTGGTTCTCTTTAATTATGGTAATTTCTTATTTAGACTAAAAGTTGGGATTTATAGAGCAGACATGATAAAAAGTAGTCAACCCATAAATATATCGTATTTCTTTCTTCTTTCTCTTGTTTCTCTCCTTCTTCTTCTTTCTCTCCTTTTCTCTCTCTTCTTCTTCCTCTTCTTCTTCTCTTCTTCTTTCTCTACTTCTTCCTTTTCTTCTTTCTCTTATTCTTTCTTTTTTTCTTTCTCTTCTTTCTCTTCTATTTCCTTTTCTTCTTTTTTTCTTTTCTTATGCTTTCTCTTTTTTCTTCTTTCTCTTTTCCTTCCCCTCTTCTTTTCCTTCTTCTTTTTCTTCTTTCTCTTCTTCTTCCTTTCCCTCTTTTTTTTCTCTTCTTCTTCCTCTTCTTCCTCTTCTGCTTCTTCTTCAGCCTCTTCAGCCTCTTCAGCCTCTTCTCTCTCTCTCTCTCTCTCTCTCTCTCTCTCTCTCTCTCTCTCTCTCTCTCCCTCTCTCTCTCTCTCTCCCTCTCTCTCTCTCTCTCTCTCTCTCTCTCTCTCTCTCTCTGGACAAGATCATTTATTAAATCATTAATATTTTAAAGACTATAGACATTGTTTCATAGTGATTTAGCTGCTAGTCCTGGTAGGTCGTAGGGCAAGTTAGAGAGTCCTTTGTTGTTTCTGAATTTCTGCAGTGTTTGAAAGTAATCGGTAGTGTATAACATAATACTTCCTATATCATGACAACCATTGTTAGTCTGTGTATGTCTCCGTAACCTAGCAGCTTGGTAAAAAAAATGGGATCGATAAAATCAATACAATACTTTAGCCATAAGTAGGGCGATCGATTTGATTGACTTAAACCGTTGAAGGCGATGCCCCCAGCATGAGCATTGTCTAACAAGTACTAAAGTAGACAAAAACATACCAAACTAGAAATAAAGTATATTATATAGATTTCATTAAACTCATGAAATAAGACAAATATCAATGTATTCTCAGTTGTAAAGTGTATATATATATATATATATATATATATATATGTTTCTATATATACATTTAAATACAATAGTAATGTTTCTGCAATCTAATCTGCTCAGTGAAAATTCCAAAATTCATGTCATCTGCTGAAACGTAGAAATGGGTGACTCGAATTAATCCAAATTAGATATGCAGACGACAGTGAACGATATGCAGACGACTGTGGACGATATGCAGACGACAGTGGACGATATGCAGATGACAGTGGAGTTACGAATTACTAAATATTGTCGAAACTTTATGAATATTCTACTCGCCTGTGTTAGTGATAGGAAAAACACCAAAATTCATCAGTAAACATTCAGAGGATAATAGTGGGATCTATGGTAGTAAGGCTTTTAATAGTGAGGTATGTAATAGTGTGGCATGTATATATAGATACATACATACATATATACATACATAAAGATGTACTTAAAATACGTTATAGTGATGATTTCAGAAGTAGGTAACTCTATAAAACTTTTAGAGCAATATGTGTGCGTGTGTGATTGTGTCTGTGTATGAGTTTGTGTCTGTGTCTGTGTGTGTTTGTGTGTCTCTGTGAGTGTCTGTGTGTGTGTATGTGTTTGTGGGTTCATGTGTGAGTGTATCTGTGTGTGTTTGTGCGTTTCTATGCGTGTGTATATACTAAATTTACTTCTGTAGATTTCCCATAGAATTCAGAGCCTGTATGTATGTATGTATGCACGTATGTAGGTAGGTATATGTGTATGAATGTATGCGATTGTGTCTGTAAGTATACTTCGCTTTGTGAAGTCGATAGGGGATGATATGAGAGAAGTTTAGGGAATGATTTGAGAGATCTCTCGTCTTCGATTTGTTACGATCTGTATATTTCCTATGTATTGTGTATCATATATTCATGTTGTTAAATTCATAGCAGTAATATGACAGAGCTTGTTCCATAAAATTATCTATAAATCATATATTGTCTAACACTTGTTTCATTCTGTTAAAAATCATTGTGTTGTTCTTTCATAGAGAAAAATATAAAGACATTTTATAGTTAAGAATGTTTATAACCCGCATTTTATATCTATACAGTTATCTATTTCTGGAAGTTTTTATGTGAAATTAAGTAACAAATTTCATTATTTCAACAGACAGAAGACATGAATCATATGCTTCGAATTAAGAGTAAGTCATTATTTTTAAATAATAAAACTTTTTCAAGTCTTTTCGTATTTATATGCTACGATGTTTAAGTTGAATTCTCGAATTGTTATATTATTTCTCTCTATATTGTTTTTTTAGTGTTTGCTGTGTGTAGGATTATAGACGATATACATATATACATGCATAAATATATACATACATTTATATATATATACTTACACCCCCCCACACACACACACATACACACACACATATATATATACAGTGTGCGATGAGTAAATTGTCGCCATCTTATATCTTTAATTTCAAGCATGCATAGTGTTTGTTTTTGATCTTGTCGACAACACAGTATTGTAGGGTCAGTTGGGCACTATCTCTGAGAAGAAAAAACACCGAAACGCAATTCAGTCTGCCAGAAATAAGGAAACGATATATTGTACTGCTTAGCCGTCGCACCGGAAGCACCAATATGAACATTTCAGAATGTTTAGTTGTCAATCTGAGGAGATGTACCGAGAGCGATAAAAATCAAACAGCGACAACAGATCCTGAGATTTTCTTTTAACTTGGGCAGCAATCAAAAGCCACAAAGGTCAATGTCTCAGCAGTAAGGAAGATAAATGACAGTTTTGAATCCCATCTGAATCAAGTGGTTGGTTGCCTTGGTGGTATTGTAGACAAGTGTATTGTCCCGATGCCTGTGCTACCGATCCGAGTGCTAGAATTCGGTTGTTTTGGGACGAAATCATTTCCTGATCGGCCTCATATCCACTGCAAAGTACTCTTCGTTGACTGTCCCGGCAGATGAAACCCAGTCGATGTAGTTGATGCCCTTCCTGTCGAAAAAGGGAATCGGTATGAGTTTCCTGGTACTTACTTTGCTTGGCCTCTTCTGCCAGTGTAAAACAGAGACTTGGCTCATACAAGTTATTCCATAAGCAATCTGGAAAATTCCATTAACTTCTGCAACGTTTTTGCCCAGTTTAACACAAAAACATTATTGCATAACGATCAACAAAACTGGATTCGCCCCAAGACTTGCATTTTATAAACTAGTCATTGGTGACAAGCCATGTTTAATAGGGTGTGCTTACAGTGTTGTCATTACTCGTCATCTCCAATATGGAAAAAGAAAAGTTGGCAGGTCAGATTATTAGATTCATAGTAAGTATACAGTACAAATACAATAACACAGGACAGTTGTAACTGCCTCTCCTAAATAGTTTCAATACTTCTGGAATGCACTTCAAATATACGTGTGTATGTGAGTGTGTGTGTTTGAAAGTGAGAGATTGTGTGTCTGTTTGTTTACATATGTATGTATGTATGAATGTATGTATGTATGTATGTATGTATACACCTTCTCGACTTACGACGGAGTCCCGTTCCGACTGACAAGTCGTAAGTCGATCTGGTCGCATGTCGGATTAGTATTTTTAACATTATTTTTGTTCAAATGCAACTGATGCTTGAAAGCGGCTGAGTGAGAGACTGTGGCGGGTAGTGAATGCCTGGGTATGAGGGAGGCCTGCGTTGCCAGATCCTGCCATAGTTACCGTACGTGCAGCTGCCCAGCTTCCGAAATTCGATTTATTTATTTATTTATTCATTTTGTTTTTATTTTCTTATTCCTTGCGGTGTTAAGTCAAGTCGAAGGTGTATGTGTACGTAGCCAGAAGAACAAGCACGTATCTAGGTGTTGAGCAAGGTATATATATTTTCCATGCCGTACGTATGGGTGAGATTGGCATTATAGGGGAAATATATAAAATGAAACATGTGTTCATAATAAGACAGCTTAGACAAATCAGGAACGAAACAGAATTACAGAGTATGGAACATTTTTATGCGTCTACAATATCAAATCATAGCAAGCGACAGGTATCAGCAATGAAATTTCCGTAGGGTTTAGACATGTCAAACAAAATTAGAAGAAACTCGGTAACTCAGACAAATAGTCTATTCATAGTTATTTAACTGTAGGAATATGTTGCTTTTGAAAAGGATATATTACATATTTAAACGGGGTTAAACCACAACAGCTGAAAACAGAAACCTGCATATCATACGAGCTTCATTGCTGTGAATGTAACCTAGTTTAGCTTGATCAATGGTATTGTATTCAAGAGACAACTGTTAAGTTTATTTGAGTTGTGGATAATATAGATTATAAATGGATAAAGTTACTGGTCTCTTTCTTTTTCCTTTCTGTCTTTGTTTCTTTCTTTCTTCCTATCTCTTTCTTTCTGTTTGTCTTTCTTTCTCTCTCCCACCATCCCTCTCTCACTATCTCTCTATCCCCTTTTCTACTTCTCCATATTTCACTTTGTAAGGAAGGTTATTCTATTACTGAAGAACTCTTAAGATAAAGAAGAAAAATAAAACCATATCGGACCCAGTTTTCCTCTTTTGCAGATATTACACAGAATTTGTATTTACTTATTATTACGGGGTCTGATGTTGTTTGTTTAAGCTATACAGAAGGCGACGAGCTCGCAGAATCGTTATCACCCTGGACAAAATGCTTAATGGCATTTCGCCGAGGTTTACTTTGTTTTTCACCCTTTCAGGGTCGATAAAATAAGTCCTAGTTAATGACATCGACTTAACCCCTCCCCCGAAACCGCTGGCTTTGTTCCAAAATTTGAAAGCTATCTAAGCTCCACATATTCTCATTACAACAGATTAAGAGGAACAGGCATTTTTATGTGGCTACGCTGTTCCCATATCAACCGGGTAGTTTTGGGCGAAGTCACACAATGCGACACATTGAGCGTCTTCTACTATAACCTTGGACTGATCAATGCCGTGTGAGTATATTTAGTAGAAAGAAATTCTGTTGAAGCCTGTCATATATGTATATATGTATAAGCATAAAGATCTTTTCCGTGTCATACACACTCATAGGGCCCGTTCCCCAGCTTCCATGGTGTATATATTCTAAACTGGATGGGTCGCTGGTCTGTCATAAGATTACTCAATATAGCCAGCCAGGGTGGATTGGAATAACGTGAAATCAAGCGTTTTGCTCGAGAGCACAATACATTGCTCGGTACAGGAATCGAAACAACAATCTTACGATCGTGAGTCCAACACCCTAACTACGAAGCCACGAATGTCTACCGCTTGTATATAGTGTGTGCGTGTGTCTGTGTGTGTGTGTGTATTTGTGTGTGTGTGTGTGTGTGTGTGTGTGTATTTGTGTGTGTGTGTGCGCGCGTGCATGTACGTGTGTGTGTGTGTATGTCTGTCTGTCTGTTTACATTTCCGTAACATACCGTTTGGCAAAGGTGTCAGCGTATGAAAAAGTTTAAAAATAAATTATGGGGTTAGTTAATTCGACCAACGCTACAAGGTGTAATCTCAATATACCTCTAGTCACATTTAGTGACATTTGTAATTCTTCTTTTGTGGTGAAACATTGCAAAGCGTTCTTTATATTAATTTCATATACACACATTAGCGAATCGCTAAATCATCCAGTTATTTGCATGATGAAAACAAATACTAATGGCGAAGCGAGTCCGGAAAAATTCCAAAACAATAAAGCGATCTTAACCGATGAGGCAACGGAAATTGCCGTAAATGACGCGTCACTATAAAGAATTCTCGATCGGCACTTTTCGGACGATCATGGTCCATGTTAATGTATATGCTTTCATTTATATGCGTTTACTACAGCATTACAGCGGTTTAGCTCTAATTTCTAGCAATGTACGTGTTTCCTAACAGCCTTGTGACATTTGTAATTCTCCCTTTTGGTGAAACATTGCAGACTGTTACATATATATATATATATGTGTGTGTGTGTGTAAACGTGTGTGTGTGTACGTGAACG